>NW_015167554.1:153387-177740 GCF_001447785.1 Gekko japonicus
CGCTCTAACTGTCAGGAAGTACTTCCATATGTTTAGCCGAAAACTCTTCTGATTTAATTTCAACCCATTGGTTCTGATCTGACCTTCTAGGGCAACAGAAAACAACCCCTTACCATCCGTTATATGACAGCCCTTCAAGTACTTGAAGATGGTTATCATATCACCTGGCTGCAGCCAACACATTTACAGTGGTGACCCCCAAATGAATATCGGTTAGTTTTTTCTTTCGTATAACAATAACAATCATAATGCACCAGAATAAGAGAGTTGCCCTGTGAAACATAGTAAAACAATGTCCATCATCTGAGAAGAAGAGGAACAAGGAAAGAAGCTTTTGTTAGCTCTTTGGTGTCCTGTTTTGACTTTAGGAGGGGAAAAAATATTGAAAGATTTTGGCTGGAAAGAGGCTACAACTCAACTGATGTGAAGATGTTCTTACAGATCCTCTGCAGTCACTTGGGGAGAGAAAAAGAGAGATTGGAGGTATGTTCCAATTAAGAGAGCCAACTCTGGCTGCTTGCTGGATTTTAATTACTAAAAGACAGCCTGGGATAAGTGTGGTGCCAAAAATTATAGGGGCGGGGGAGAGAACTTGTTCCTGGATTCTACGACTTCGAACTGTTGGTGACACAGTGACTTCATACTAGAACTCTCTCTCTCTCTCTCTCTCTCTCTCTCTCTCTCTCTATCTCTCTCTCTCTCTCTCTCTCTCTCTCTCTCTCTCTCTCTCTCACACACACACACACACACACACACACACACACACACACAAAGTGTCACCAGCTAGGCAACAGTTCTCAGGGGCGAAAAGCCATCCATACAAGACCTTTTGTACATTTGAACACCAATATATGAGACTTGAAGAATCCTTAATACACCAGTAGCTTGGATAGCACAGTAGTTTCCTAGGTGTGACCAACAAATTTGAAACAAGAATGTCAGTAAAACAAGGGGCTGGACAGAAGGTGAGGCTGGAGAGAGGCTTTTTGTGGCTTTTTGCTGCATGGCTCTAACCAAATTTTGAAAATACATACACAAAGCTGCCGTATATTGAATCAGACCATTGGCCCATTAGGGTCAGTGTTATCTACTCAGACTGGCAGCAACTCTCCAGGGTCTCAGGCCGAGGTCTTTCATGTCACCTATTCCTTTGTCCTTTCAAATGGAGATGCTGGGGACTGAACCTGGGGACTTCTGCATGCAAAGCAAAGGCTCTCCCACTCAGCCATGGCCCCTCCCTGGTTTCGGTTGTTTCTGTTGTTCCTCAAAGGAGACCTTGGCTCGCGTATCCCCATCTCCGCAGAGTAGATGAAACACCTGGAACAGCAATAGCTTGTGTAGAGAATGACTGAAATATTAAAATATTAACCACCCTACCCTATTTGCTAAACTGTATGCATTACATAAAACTGAATTCAGGAGTAAAGGGCCAAGGAAAAGGCGAGGAGGAGGTACATTGTTGCAAAGACCATCTCTTCCCATACTGCCCGGTAGACTTGTTCATGGGAGTCTGTTTCATTTCTTTTATTTTTATTATTAACTCCAAAAGGGACTGTTTGACTATTAGGTTGTTTCAAATGGTTTTGTATTGTTATTGTTTCTTTTGTTATGATTGCATTTATTTATTTATTTCATTAAACTTATATCCCACCCTCCCCACATTGTAGGCTCAGGGCGGAGAGTTACAATTTAAAACATATAACAATAATCAGTTAAAAACCATAAAACCATGGACCTTAATTCAATAAAATCATCAACATTTAAAACAACAACATGCCTCATGACAGAGAGTGTGGTTCCAGTCTGGCTTTCAGGATCTGCAGTCACGGGGGTAGCGGGGCATGTAATCAAAATGGATGCCCGCTGCCGGAACTAATTTGTCTTTGTTTTCATAATTCTGTTTTGTTATAATTTCCCATTGGTTTCAGTGGAAGACCTCTCCCTCCCTCTTCTCATGTCTATACCATCATGATTTCCTATCCAAACTGGACAAACCTCAGTGGGATTGTAGTATTCCAGAAAGACACCAACATTGCCAAAATTCACACCGCTAAAATGAAATGTACCCATGTTTTACATTAAAGTCTATGAGATTCCTAGAGAAGTACGACATCACTTCCAGATTTCCCCCAGAAGTAACATCACACTGTCTGCCCAATGGCTATAAATAAATAACCACTGCTTTGAGCAGTGTCTGGAAACAGGGGGGGGGCTGGCACCCCACTCGTGGTAGCTACTTTGAGCACAATCTGTTTGTACTTACCTGTTTGTTAATTATGTTTGTATTTTTAACTGCTGTCGTTCCAGTGGACATGGTTATTTTCTAAGCCAAGGGTGTCGAACTCATTTGTTATGAGGGCCAGATCTGGCATAAATGAGACCTTGTTGGGCTGGACCATGTGTGCCATGAAATGTAATGCCAGGTAGCAGAGACATATAAACTTTATAAAGGACACAAACACACAAAAAAAATTTTCTTTACTTAAAATAAAAACATGCTTAAAACATTAGCGCTATAATTGGATAATTGAATAATTCAGGGGTCTCCATCCTTTTTGAGCACCTTTCAAATTCCGATACAGCCAAATGGCTGTCACAGCTTCCTTCAGTCACACAAGGAAGATCCTTGAGCTGTAGTGGAAGCTACTGCCAGAGCAACTTAAAAAAAAATCTACACAGCCAATCAAATCTATCAAATCTTCAATGTTCAGTCCAAACAAACACGTGCTGGGCAAAAGCAAAATCTGGCCCCACCCACAGTCTAGAAAACATTTGACAGTTCCCAGGAAAGGTATCTGTGCCCCCTTGAGATAATTAAATAGTAGATAAAAATTCACTCTGCTCAATTTTAAGGCATTTTAAAAAAATATTCTATGAAAGAGCACTTAAAATGCAGCCTATGCTTTCTCCCTGCTTTTAACACAGTTCTCATTAACCAGCTGAAAATGAAGATCAACAGGCTGACTAATTTTTCAGGGATGGAAATGACTGATATGTATTGAAAATGATCACTAACGTCCCACTAATAAGGATGGTATCTCGGAACATCTCCGAAAGAGAAATGAGTTTATACCCTTTAAGATCAGGGATCTTGTTGCCAGGACCCTTTCTTAGTCCAAATAGGGCGTTGGATATTATTGCCAGGACTGGTAATTTTCTAGCCAATGGGGAGATGGCTTGTGTGAAGGCTTTATAAGCAAGCTCTGCCTCTCCCATGCAGGCTTTTGCAGGCTGACCTGTCTTTCCTTCCATAGGGCATCATGGGGTTGGTTGGTTAAGAACAGAAGAGATGCCAACGTTGGATCAGGCCAAAGGCCCATCCAGCCCAACACTCTGTGTCACACAGTGGCCAGAAATACCAGTGCCATCAGGAGGTCCACCAGTGGGGCCAGGACATTAGAAGCCCTCCCACTGTTGACCCCCCCCCAAGCACCAAGAAGACAGAGCATCACTTGCCCCAGAGCCCCTATCTATACCTTGTGGCTAATAGCCACTGATGGACCTCTGCTCCATATGCTTATCTAATTCCCTTTTGAAGCCGTCCATGCTTGTAGCCGCCACCACTTCCTGTGGCAGGTTGCTTTGAGCGCAAGAAGGGATTTCTGGGTTTGCCTATAACTGAAGAGTTAGGGGGACCATTTTTTATCTGCTTCATGATGCTGGGGTAGGGGGTAGAATAAACGGGCCTGTGAGTCTGCATAGCAATCCTGGACTTCCTTGGTGATTTCTCATCCATGTACTAACCAGAGCCAACCTTGCATAGCTTCTGAGATCTGACAAGATTAGGCTAGTCTGGGCCACCTGGGTCAGAGCCAAGTGTGATATACTGACCACTATATGATCCACATATAATCCCTAACCCTAACCCTAACCGATATGCCACACTGGCTGTGAATCTAATACCAGGAAGAGTAATTATTAGTGAAAAAATTATTGTTGATTTTTAAGAGTTCTGTTGCTTTAATACAAATTCCCACAGCTCAGGTGCCTGATTTTGTCCTGCCTTGCCAGCAGTAGTTACTGTCTGAATGCACTTGACTATTGGGGGCGGGCAGTATTAGCGATGTGTGGAATCTTTTTGACAAATTTCACAAGTCTTACCATCATTCCTCTGCTCTGTTCTGTATTCTTAATATAGTTTATCTGAGCAGGCCTGTCCAAAGGACACTCAAAACTTTGTGTGAGCTATGGAGGTGGGGGGGGGGCAACATTAGGCCAATGAGAATCTGCCTTGGTGTTGTTTAGCCTACTGCACTCAATGTGGCTCTGAACAAGCCAATAGGGTTGCCAAGAGTTGCCACATCCCCCCTGGCCACTGGGAGGGGGGGTAGGAAATGAGAGTTGCCAGTTCCAGGTTGGGGATCTCTTGGAGATTTGGGGATGGAGCCTGGGTAGGACAGGGAACTCAGTAAGGTACGATGCCACAGAACCCACTCTCTAAAGGTCCCTGCCACATGGCAGGGAAACCACGAGGCAAAGCGCGGCTAAATAGAGCCGCTCCAACGTTGAGACGCTGCGGCGGGATCCCACGGATCCCCTGGCCGCGGCGCCTCTTCTCCCCGGCAAGAGCAGATGCCGGGGAGGACGAGCCCGATGGGAGGGGAGGCTGCTGAACTGCGCATGCCCGAGCATGCGCAGTACGGCCGGGGGCCGGGATGCGGTGGCGCAAGGACGCGCCGCCAATCCCACGGCCGGCTTGGGGCGCTCCAGACGGTTGCAACCACCTAGATAGGTGGTTCGTTTTTGCAGCGGGGCATCGCCATTTGGGCCGGATCAGGGACGGAGACGGCACGATCCCCAGATGTTGAGGTGGGAGCGCGGCCGTTTGGTCGGCCCCCGTTCCGTCCCGCTCCCGGCCCAAATGGGCTCGTATGAACAGGGCCAAAGTAGAGCAACTGATTTCTGTAGTCTGGAGATTAGCTGTAATTCTGAGCATCCCCTGGTCCCACCTGGAGGCTGGCATCCTTACTGCAAACTCTGGGATGGGAACTTTCTGGTAATTTTTTTTTGGGGGGTAAAGCCTGGGGGGGGGGTCAGGATTTTGGGAGGGGAGGGAACCCAGCAGGATAGAATGCCACAGAGTCCACACTCCAAAGCAGGCATTTTTTCCAGGGGAACCAATCTCTGGAGATCAACTGTAATTCTGGGAGATCCCCAGGTCTCACCTGGAGGCTGGCAATCTTACACAGCTATGTCCTGAGGGAAAAAATCCCAACACTACAAAGTGTATAAATTGATGGTGTGGCCTCATTTGGAACAATGCGTACAGTTCTGGTCACCACACCTCAAAAAAGATATTATAGCATTGGAAAAAATGCAGAAAAGGACATATAAAATGATTAAGGAGATGGAACACTTTCCCTATGGAAAAAAAAGGTTAAAGAGACTAAGGCTGTTTAGCTTGGAGAAATGGCAACTGAGGGTGTAACATGATAGAGGTTTACAAGATTATGCATGGTATAGAGCAGGTAGAGAAAGAAGTACTTTTCTCCCTTTCTCACAATACAAGAACTCATGGGCACTCCATGAAATTAATGAGCAGTAGGTTTAGAACAGATAAAAGGAAGTATTTCTTCACCCAAACAGTAATTAACATGTGGAATTCACTGCCACAGGGTGGTGGCTACAAGCATTGACAGCTTCAAGAGGGCACTGGATTAACATATGGAGCAGAGGTCCATCAATGGCTATTAGCCAGAGAGTATAGATGGTGTTCCATGTTTGAGGCAGTGATGCTCTGTATTCTTGGTGCTTGGGGGGGGGGCAACAGTGGGAGGGTTCTGGAGTTCTGGCCCCACTGGTGGACCTTCTAATGGCACCTGGTTTTTGGCCACTGTGTGACACAGAATGTTGGACTGGATGGGTCATTGGCCTGATGCAACATGGCTTCTCTTATGTTCTTAAGAGCGAAGCTACCATTGTGAGAGAGTAAATAGTGTGCACCTCTGAGTAGAGCTGCTGATGTGTAAGTCCCAGATGCCAACTAAGGGATTGAATCTCTGCCCTTAGGCGAGGCGGGGACTCTTGTGAAGAGATTCTGGTGGCAAATTGTTGTGAAGACCAGAGATGGTATAGACTGTCTCGTGGATTGTTGTTTAATGTGCTGAAATACTGGATTCCCTTGCAACCCTGGACTGGGCTGAGTGGGTTACTCCTGTACACCATGGACTCTGAGGTTTTTAATTATTTTAACAAAAGGTCATAACAAATTGGTGCTTGTGTTTTTATAGATTCCCTCAAATATCTGCTGCACATCTTTTATACAGAAATGTGGACAATGATCTAGTAAGTTGATGGAACTCTGTGTGAGAACTTTCCAATTTTTTTTATGAGCAAGGGAATACATCATATATGTGATAAAGAATCTCCATGTCCATGTGCAGTATATTCCTTCACAGAAGCGAGAAGAACAAAAGAGCTTTGGGTCCCAGCAATATAGAGAATTGTAATGTGGATCTATAATTAATGGACCATTTGGCATTTCAAGACATTGCAAATGAAAATCAAAGGTGTAAAGACTATTAGAAGATCAAAGGGCAAAAAGCCAAGAGCTGAAAATAAAATGGTAGTAAATTAGACTACTAAGGAGGAGCTACTTACCAATAACTATGCAGCCTTAGGCAATCTGATGTAGTCCTTATAGTAGCAAGGTCTGTTTCTGTCCGTTAGATCTCATATTTATCTTGTATTTGGGAAAACCTAGTCTCTCACATTGCAAGTGAGAACCAGCAGGTCAGCAATAGAGGGGCCAATTACATGATCCAAAACTCATGTTCATCACTGGTGAAATCACAGCAAGTGAATTCAGACAAACAGTCAAGTTTTCACTAAAGAAATCTTTCCCTGGTGTGGTGGCCTCCACATCTCAAATAACTGAAAGATAATTTTCCATGGTAAGGTCAAGAATTCACAGAAACTGATCAGAGGCAATTTGATACTGAACTTCAGTGGGACTGGGAGGTATTCAACAGGAAAATGGGGCAAAACTATCTTGAAAATCTGGCTGCATCCAACTCATTGGTTCATACAGTGGGTACCTCCACAAAATCCACATGAGGTTGTGAATCCTGTGGTATTTCAGCATGCCACTAGGTGATGCCCAGCTATACCATCACATATCTTGAACCAGACAATAGAATAAATGAGGGAGAGGGTTTTTTTTTGTCTACTCTTGATTGGTCTGAACCTTTTACCAAATAACGGGTTAAAAAGTCCACTTAATTAAACAATGGTAAAGAAAATCTCTGGCCTTTTCTCCCTGCAAATGTCATTTCTTCCCCCACAAGCTCACCTTTCCCATTGCTGTTACCTCCACGTAAGTATCTTGTGCCTCATAGAAAAATGAAATGTTTGAGGGTTGACAGGAGGGTACAGTTTTTTCCTTCACATGTGAAGATAAATGGTCTCTCAGTTCAACTTAATATCTCAGTGAGGAGGGTTAATTACAAGCTTTTACAAACATCAAGAGCTCTCTTTTCCTTCAGCTGAAGCCAAATGGCAAACTTTTCATTTATTTAACGGGTACAAACATCCTTTTCTTCTCGACCAGAGGGCATGGCACAGGATGATTAGCAGAGATAGCAAATAAGTGTCGATAGCTGTCAATCATTATAATTATATTATAATTAGAACTGCGGAAAATGGGGGTGGGGACTTCTTCTGTCTGTAAGAACCAAGACTACTACAACTACCTGTCTGTCTCTCTCTCTCTCTCTCTCTCTCTCTCTCTCTCTCTCTCTCTCTCTCTCTCTCTCTGTCTCTCTCTCTCTCTCTCTCTGTCTCTCTCTCTCTCTCTCTCTTTGGTAGAACAAAATAGTACACAGAATGTAGAGTTGTTCTCATAACAACCCAAAAAGAATAAGTTATCACTCCCCCTCACTAGAATACTAACAATCCAATATTTAATTGCTACACTTTGTCTCATTTCTCCTGATCAGAAACAAATTCAATATTAACAACCGTGTATATATCCACATGCATCTGTGATATTTAATTGTTCCTACAGCTCCAAGCAGTAGCACCTATAAAATGCACGGCTTTATTAATTAGTGAGTGGACATAGGTTTAACATTTCAGAAATATCATTGTGGATATCTAATTTCAAGTGGTGTTTCACTATCCAAGAGAAAAACCCATGCAAATTACTTCCTAAACAATCCCTGATCGATGACTTCTTTGCATTCTTTGGTCTCCGTCCCAGGTTAATTCTCAGGCTCTCGAGAGCTGGGAGAATAACAGCAGATCAGTCCAGGACTCCACTGACATATACATATCTATTTTCAAGCAAAAATAAAACGGGGGGGGGGAGCACAGTTGGTAATAAAGCGATGGATGATGAGGTGCCCTGAAAGTGATTAGGCGTGCAGCAAGAAGAGATTTAATTTGAAAGACTGTGAAGTGTGGCTGTAACTACTTGCCTGCCTACACACTTTATACCATTGCTCTGCATAACTGAGACTTTAAATACTTTATAAATTGAAGAAATTAACCGCAGCACTCCTGAACCGAAAGAACCACCTACACCATTTGTGCATTTATTCTATTAATAGTGCCGTGCACATTAGCTGTTGAAGCTCTGGAATAAATTAGAGAAGAGACAAATGCTTGTCTCTCACTCTTGCATTCATGTATGCTGAATGGGAAAGACCATCGAAAGGATGAGTTCCTTTTGAGATCCCAGAAATTCTTGCAGACCATTTGGAGAGGATGGAGTGTGGCCATACTACCCCCTCTGGCTAAAGAATAATAAAGAAGGGCTGACTGGGAAGTTAAACAGCAGAGTTGCTGGAGATCTCCTGGGATTACAACTGATCTCCGAGTGACAGAGCTCAGTTCACCCGGAGAAAATGGCTGCTTTAGAAGGTGGGCCCTATGGCATTATACCCCATTGATATCCCTCCCCTCCCCAAACCCCACCCTCCTTAGGCTCCACACCCCAAATCTCCAGGTACTTCCCAACCTGGAGCTGGCATCCCTATTAAACAGACCTACAGAAGGAAAAAAAATCGGACTGGGCCCATGTGTTCCTGATAAAACACAAATGATGCGGGAAATGAGCATATTTCATAACACATAATGATTGCACAGGTGGACTTTTGATGCATTGTGGGTATACCTGAGGAAGCCATGGCTTCCACACATTGTTTGTTTGTTTACAAACCTATGTAGAGGGCATTACAATAGTCTAGCCTTGAGATTTCGGTGGCATGGATCCACGTGGGCAGATTAGCCTGAACAAGAAGGAGCCATCTTCTGGGCTAAGTAAAGATGATAGAAAACTTTTTTTTTTTTTGGCCACTGAATTAACACTGGATCCAGTATGAATTTTAGACTCTTAACTAAGTCAGTTGAACCCCATCAAATATGGAATTTGTGAGGAATTTTTCAAAAATAGTACCTCCCACTTTGAAATGGTACAGTCCTCTACTTATCACCACAGGAGCCAGTTTGGCTGTAGTGGTTAGGAGCATGGACTCTAATCTAGGATAACTGGATTTGGTTCCCCACTCATCCACATGCAGCTGCTGGTGTATCCTTGGGTCAGTTAGAAGTTGTTTCAGAGCTGTTCTCTCACAAGCAATTTTTGAAAGAGCTCTCTCAACCCCAGCTACCTCACAGGGTGTCTGCTGTGAGGAGAGGAAGGGAAGGAGATTATAAGCCTCTCTGAGGGTACGTTCAGATGGGGCATTTTAGCTGGCATAAACTGCTCCAGTTGGAACCGGAGCAGTTTGATCCGGAAGAAACGCGATCACACTTACTTTCTGACTGCGCAGCACATCGCAATATGCCCATCCACACTTCAGGCACTCAGCAGAGCACGTCGGCAGTTTTGGGGGGTTTTTACACAGTTTGCGCATGCGCATAGGCAGGCTTCCTTATAATGAAGATCTTTGTGCAGGTGCAGAACAACCCAACCCGGAAAGCATGCCTTGAAGCGAAGATGTCCCTTTAAATTTTTACCCTGAAACTGGCTTCCATGAGGTCCCGGACTCGTCTAAAGCCTTACACTACCCCCCCTTTTTTTACAAACGTCGGGGTAAAGCTTCACCCAAGCGCACATCAAGGAGACTTTAAAAAATGGCAGCTGAAAAGCGGAAGCCTCAGGCTTCTGAACGGAAGTGGCTAGACACCGTCGGAGAGCAATCAGATGGGGATAATGTGGTTGGAACCGGTGCACTCAGGATACCATCACTTGGGGACCTAGTGGCAGAATACAATGGTTTAAAGCTGTTTGCAATGGTTAGAGACGGAAGGCAGATGTTTGCCGTGTGATCGCCCGTACTCCTCCTCCTCCTCCTCCTCCTCCTCCTCTTCTTCTTCTTCCTCTTCTTCCTCTTCCTCTTCCTCTTCTTCCTTCTGTGGGGATTTATCACAGCATGACATGCACATCTTTACATGTTGTTGTAGATCTCTGTATGTAAGGACAGAAGTTAGCATGGGAAAACAGCCTTAGCGTCTGTGATGTCAAAGTTTAAATTGTGGAAGAAATTTGCATGTGCATGAATGGAAACTGAAAGAAATCCTGAGACAAAAGGAAAAGACTGCACTGGCCAATGAACAGTCCATTTTTAAAATGGCATCACCTATAAAAAAGAAAGCCACAAATTAATAGAGAAGGAAAATGCAGTGTACAGAAAGAAAGAAAGAAAGAAAGAAAGAAAGAAAGAAAGAAAGAAAGAAAGAAAGAAAGAAAGAAAGAAAGAAAGAAAGAAAGAAAGAAAGAGGGGAAATATATGATAGAATGAACAAAGTAGAGGGGGAAAATATGATAGAAAGCTCAGTTAGGTAAACAGACCTTAATTTGAAAGCAACTCAAAGGGAGTTTGATGGTGTTCAAATAAGTGGCTGAAGAAAACTTGACAGAATGGAAATATCCCAAACATGTTAGTTGGATAAAAAACAGAGGTGGAAAGCTTTTGACATGGAAGTGAACAGAAAAGCAAGTGAAAAAAAACTGCCCTACACAATGTACACAAAAAACCCTTTTGAAATTAGCTCATCTCTGGAGAGATGGACTTTTCATCTCTCCCACAATCCAGTGCCATCACCTTTTCTCCTCCTCAATCTTAGCAAAAATCTATAATGTATAAAATGTATAAGGGTTATTCTCAGTCCATCCAATTGGTAGATCCCACTCCGTTATCCCAGCTGTACAGTTCTCTTTCCATTAATTTAATACATTTACTTTATTATTTAGGAAGCTTGTTCCCCTTCATTTGCTTTGAGTGTTGGTCTGTATCTTGACCCCCATATACATGGATTCTGCTCTCGTTAATTAATGTCCCACAAAACACGTATCTTCTCTTTGCTAGCAGAAGGATGCTTTTGCTAGCTACAAGGGTTTAGTTTAGTTTATTCAATTTATATCCTGCTCTGTTTCCTGCAAGCATGGTTTAGGGTGGCATACAACATATAATATACATAAAATAACAATAAAATACATATGATACAATTTAATCGGATGGCGCCTTAAATCTGTCACATAATTAAATGAGATGGTTGTAGGATTGCTATGTCTTGGTTGGAAAATACCTGAAGGCTTTGGGGATGGATCCAGGAGAGGGCAGAGTTTGGGGAGGGGAAGGGCCTCAGCATAGTACAATGCCACAGAGTCCACCCTTCAAAGCAACCATTTTCTCCAGGGGAGCTTAACTCTGTCAGCTGGAGATCAATTGTAAAAGCAGGAGATCTCCAGGCCCTGCTTGGAGGCTGGCAACCCTAGGTCACTGGCATACAATTCATGTTCTGCTCATGGATAGATCTTAAACTAAAGAGGGTAGGAACATAGATGAGGGAAGGAAGAAAACCCACGGGAGAGCACTGATTTCCCTAATTGTCGTTGCCCTCAGCCATATGCCTAGAGGAACATCTCAGTCTTACAGGCCCTGCAGAACTGGGCCAAGTCTCGCAGGGCTTGGATCTCACTAGGGAGAGAGTTCCATAAGGCTGGGGCCAGGGCTGAAAAGGCCTTGGCCCTGGTCTAGGACAGCTGGACTATTTTGGGACCAAGGACTAACAACAAGTGCATGTGTGAGAGTGATTTGGGTAACAGGGCAAGTTTTGGGGAGAAGAGGGAGGTCAGCAGGGCTGGGGCGGGTTTTCCATAGAAGAACCTAATTCCCAGAGGATCCATCATTTATGACTTTCATTTCTCATCAAAACGGCAGCCATAGACCCTATGGTGTACCACACAGGCCACCTCCTGAAGCTGCCATTTACTCCTGGGCTCTGATCTCTGTAGTTTGATGAGCAATGTTACTTTTGAGAGAACACCAGGCCCTACCTTGAGGTTGCCAACGTTAGTGGAAGCTATTCATCTGCCGCATTCCAATAGTAATAAACACCCAGTGTGGCAGCGTGAGAGGAAGATGTGATTCTCTCTCATCTAAAAGCAACCATAGGGTTGCCAACTCTGGGTTGTGAAATTCCTGGAGAATGAGGGGTGGTGCATGCTCTACCTCTAGTGCATGCTCTACCTTTCTAATTTTAAATGGAAGCTATGGATCCAGGCAGGCTAGCTAATGTCCACAAATAGTGGATAGCATGATTAGAATCTAGACAAAATGCAGACAGCCCAGTCATGTTACATATCTGTGGAGCCCAAGGGGACAGCAGGTTATACCACATTTGGGTTAGAACCAGAGGTCATTTCGGGGGGGAACGCGGGGGAACGCAGTTCCCCCGGGTGAGGTGCAGGGGGGCAGGGCACATGACGAAGCCCCGCCCCCTGCTTCCAGCCGCCCTGCTTCCAGCCCTCATACAGCCAGGAGGAGGCAGGAGAAGAGGGAGGGTAAGTTGCTCCCTCCCCGCCTCTCCCCACCCCTGCCTGCCTGGGGTCAGGGAGGGCCTTGGCGGGGCTTCCTCGCACTCCTGCTGGCCTTGGAGGTCCACCTCCGGGCCCCTGATGTCAGGGGGTGTGGCATATGCTAATGAGTTATGCTAATGAGTTCCCCTAGCTCTTTTTCTACGAAATGACCCCTGGTTAGAACTCAGTAGACCAAGGTGCCTGTTGCAAAGAGAGGAAGGCAAGGCAAATGTAAGCCGCTCTGCGGCTCCTTAAGGTAGAGAAAAGTAGGTTATAAAAACCAACCCTTCTTTTATTCTGGTTAACTGGCACTCCTGTCTCAAAGAATTAAAGGTCCTAGGGTTCCTTAAGTAACAGAAATTAGTCCTAAACGAGTTTATGGTGCCCTTTAGAGTTGGCATGGTCCATATGAAGAAGTGCAGCCACCAACAAAAGCTGCCATGGATTAACATCCAGGAACCATTACACATATTACCCCCTCCCCCAGAGACCTACACATTTAAATGACTGGGCTGAGATAAAAACAGAACATGTTAGGAGAGTGATGTGCTTGTTAATTATGCCAGGAACTTTCTCCACCAGAGTCAAGTTCCCCAGTCTGCCCACAGCAAATCCATTGGCATATGGCCTTTACTAACAATGGCTCAGCCCTGCTAAAGATATCCACCGCAAATGGCTGTTCCACAGGTGCTTGCTTTCCTAGCGCCAAGCCAGTCAGAAGCTGACAATTTAATTGGCTCTGGGGCTACTTTTCACTGGCACCATGGATGGTAGCATGTTGGTAAAAATAGCCACTTCCCCACGGGCATAAGCACTGTGTAGCGGGAAGCACCATGCAGAAACAAAAGAAGACCCTGGATGCAAAGTCAGTTTCTTGGGGTGAATCCACACAGCCATGTTTGTCTTCTAGGGTTGTCAGCCTCCAGGAGGCACCTGGAGATCTGGAACTGCAAGTTATCTCCGGACTACAGTGCTCCATTTCTCTGGAGGAAATGGCAGCTTCCAAGGGTAGACTCTATTGCATTATACCCTGCTGAAGTCCCTCCTCTACCCAAACCCTGCCCTCCCTACACTTCATCCCCAAATCTCCAGGATTGTCCCAACCCAGAGTTGGCAACCCTACGTCTCCTCAATATACAACTGTGACCAGAGAGGCTTGTAATCTTCATTAGTCTGTTTCAGGTTTTATATTAGTTCCAGGATACTAGAATATGGAAATGTTCCAGTCCAGGCTTACTCATGTCTCTGGATTTGCTGGGTAGAGGAACTGCTATCAGGGAGTCTGTGAGGCATGGATAAAGTTACTGTATGTTTATGTAAAAGACTGTCAGCATCTTCCTGGATGATTGCCACTTCTTACAGGGCTACTGCAGACAGAGGTCAAAATGGCAGGATTTTTTCCAGTGAAAGTTTGATAAGATCAGTTCACATGGTTAGTTTTGAGGTGATTAAGTCCTCCTGAAGTTGTGTGGCCACTCCATTAGAAAAGGAAGTATCATATAACAGGAGGCGACCAGAATGCAGATGGCAAAGCTCATGGTTGAACATTCCATGTGTTAAAGAAAGACAAACAAATGGTTTCGGTATAATACAACTGCCAACAGCTTGAGGGGGTAAAATCTCAGCTCTGTCCGCTCTTGAAATGCAAGCTCGCCTGAAGCCACTAATTCCTAGTTTTACTTAGCTCCAAGCCATAAAGTAGGGACAGGCTAGACTATGCAACAGGTCATGTTTGAAGTTCCAAGGCTGTACCTTTTCTTGTATCAGAGCGGCTTACAAACTCCTTTCCCTTCCCCTCCCCACAACAGAGTGAGGTGGGTGGGGCTAAGAGAACTCTGACACAAACCGCTCCTTCAGGAACAGCTGTGCCAGAGCTTGTGACTGACCCAAGGTCACATCAGCAGGTGCAAGTGGAGAAGTGGGGAATCAAACCCGGTTCTCCCAGATTAGAGTCCGCACACTTAACCACTACACGAAACTGTCTCTCTTTAGCCATTAAAAAGAAACGAAGCAACTAACCCACCCACCCACCTGGATTTATTTTGCTTCTACAGAAATGCAGGACAAAGACATATGACAGAATAGAATCTGTGCACTGCATGAATAAAACAGGACTCCAGGTTTGTTTTTAAAAAATCACTCCCCAAAGCGTGAAAACATACCCCCCTACTTCAGACCAACACAAGCAGTTTGTTGAGGTCAATGGGCTTCGAAGGCTATAACTCTGCTTCGGACTGCACTGTGGTAAAAAAAAAAAAAAAACCAGTAGTTTGTACTGTATTTTTTTTTGAATGCGTTCTTTTTCTTCTTCCTGTCCTTACTGAGACCTTACAACAAACAAACAAAACTCCTCTACGATCTGGGCCGTGTCATTCTCAAAACAAACAGTGGTATCTGAAGAAGTGAGTAGTGACTCATGAAAGCTCCTACCCTGCCACATATTTCTTTAGTCTTTAAGGAGCTACTGGACTCTTGCTCTTTTTTAGTGGTATATTAAGGAGGCGGTCTACTCAGAATCCTGCTCAGGCCATTCAGTGGCTCATCCTCCCAGGAAACTGTTTTTAGGTTTGGACCGATCCTCCTTGATCTCTTTTAGCATAAGGGAAGCAGGAACACATCTGTTGCGATTTTCCTGCTAAAGGCCTTGGGAAGGGTCCCCGGGCTTCAGTGTCGGCCCCAAATCTGCTGATGTAATCTGGGAGTATGAGTGATCCAATGGGATGAACAGACCGTGAGCCTTAAAAGGAATCTCCAGACATGCAAGCTGAGACGTCACTTTCTGCTCAAGCTATTTTTTCCCCTATGGGGGCAAAGCCAAATAGTTGCCATGGGAATGGGCTAGCATGTTCTGACTGAGACTTGGCATTGGCTCCGGAAAGTCAGCATTCAAGTACTATTACAGCCTCATGCCCATTGTATGGCCTTGGGCATGTCAGATTTGCTCATGACCCAAACCTTGGTTTGCATGGGCAGGCTTTGCCCCTTACCCAGGCTGTGCATGGGAGGCAGCATGAAGGGATACTAGTGATGCCAGCCTCCAGGAGGGACCTGGGGATCCTCCAGAATTACAGCTCATCTCCAGACTACAGAGATCAGTTCACCTGGAGAAAATGGATGCATTTGAAGGTAGACCTTATGGCATTGTACCCTACTGAGGTCCCTGTCCTCCCCAGGCTCTACCCCAAATCTTCAGGAGTTTCCCAACCTGGATCTGGCAACCTTATGACTCCCATCCCCTGCCGGTGGCCAGGGAAGACCTGGCAACCGCAAGAGATACACCTATATAACCCTGCCAGGAGAGGCTATTCTAATGTGGGCTGGGGAGCTCAGCCCACCCTGGCATCAATGTAAAATTCAACTGAAAATACTGCACCACTCTTTGCACTTACAAATGATTTCCATTTTTACCTGCTGTTGTCCTCTCACAGATGGGAGGAGGTTAAAGATGTATCAGTCACTGGGACAATTTTTTTTTTGTTCTTCCCCTTACAGCCCCTCTCAAACTCTCCTAGGGAGGGGGAAAAGAGTTTGCAGAGAGGTTTGTGTAACTAGGGTCCCTGCCACATGGCAGGAAAAACACTGACCAAAAGAGAGACGCCGCGGCGGGATCCCACGGATCCCCTGAGCCGCGGCGCGTTGCTCCCCGGCACAATCAGATGCTGGGGAGGAAGAGACGATCGGGAGGGGGATGCTGCCGAACTGTGCATGTGCAAGCATGCACAGTTCAGCCGAGGATGCGCCGGTGGAGGGGCGCGCCGGCAAGCCCACGGCCGGCATTGATGCGGCCTTTCGGAAAGAACCACCTAGGTAGGTGGTTCTTTTTTGCTGCGGGGTTTGGATGGAAGGGGCGGATCGGGAACGGCCGCGGCACGCTTCCCAGATGTTGCTGTGGGATGGCGCCCGTTTGCTGCGCCCTCGATCCGTCCCTCTCCCGGCCCAAAACCACTCGTGTGACCGGGGCCTAGGGTTTGTGGTTTTTTTGCCATATCTACTCTGTTCCTGGTCTTTTTTATCTTTCTGGTTCCTAGATATTTCACAGGTAGCTTCATTCCTACCATTACGACGCTCAGTGGGCTGAGTACCGAGATAGCCCAAGCCAGTCACTTGTACAACTGAGCTACTAGGATTTGCCTCTTAAGGCAGTCTTTTATTTCCAGAAACGAAAGTGGTAATGCTCAAGCTATGCAATGGGCCTGCTAGATTCTGTGCTGTCTTGGCCATGCTGCAGTGCATTGGACACCATTAGGACTGCCATTCCCCTGGTGGGGCCAGGGGATCCCCCGATTTTGGGCCCCCCAATCTGCTGTAGCCCAGCTGGCCAGTGGAGGAAGCCCCGCCCCTGAGAAGCTCCCTCCCAGCACTGGTGGTGCCAGTGTGATGACATCACGCGGGAGTGACAACATCATGTTTCTGACATCAGGGAAGGATTGGGAGTCCCCCTGCTGGCAGCCAAGTAGGACCTGGCTAGGGCTGCCAAGTGGGGGCGGGTGGCGGGTAAACCCCCGCTTTGGAGGCCCGATTTTTGCCACCGCGGAATCAGGCCCCAGGGGGATCTCCGCCCCCCAAAGTGCAGCGTGGCTGCGTCACCAGAGGTGATGCAACCACATCGATCACGTTTTCCCTCCGACGATCGTGGCCACGCCCCCAACGTGATCGATGTTGCGCATCACTTCCGGGACGTGCTGGCGGTGTGCACGCGCTTTGCGTGCACATCGGAGGAAAGCTCCCGGAGCCTGGCAACGCTCCCCCGCCAGTAAGAAGATTCGACTTGGCAACCCTAGACCTGGCAACCCTAGACACCATTCATGTTGATAGGTTCTCAGTGCCTGCCTTGCATGGTGTTTACCTTTCTCTGGATTTTCCGCCTCTCTTCCTAGTTTTTTTTTTTCCATTTCCCCCAACCTTTTTGAGAGAGCTCTGAACACACAAAGGGTTGTGTATCCCCATAAGCTTCATGCAGATGTTCAACCAAATGCATTTGGATATCACTCAAACTGAGGATATCATCTGAAGAGGACTACTTTGATTCCAACCAAGTCTCAGGCTGTGCAAACAAATCTTGCCACAGCAGGGAGTAGGGGGAGAAACATCAAAAATAACCTGCAGTCCCACCAATTCCAAAATCCGGCAGTTGCCACTGTCTTGCCCATAAGAGCAAGACCGTGCTCAACTGTACGGTGGAAATATTGGTGATCTACCAGACTAACAAAAACATTAAAGTCTGTGAGGCACTTAAAACATGCACACATGAAGCTGCCTCATTCTGAGTCAGGCACTGGTCTATCAAAGTTAATATTCTCTACTCCACTGGCAGTCCTTCTCCAGGGTCAGGTGATCTTAGCCAATGGGTGACAGGAAAAACTGCCCCAGGCCCCCATGCAGGGGGCCCCAACCACCCACAGCCCCACCCTTCAACAGAGGAGGGAAAAGAACAGGCTCCCACCACAACTACTTGTACCCAGTTCCATGTGGGGCTCAGGCATAGTGCTCACAGCAGGAACAGGCACTTCTGTCTCCCCTGTCTGGGGCTCAGGCATTGAGGTCAACAGAGTCCACTTGTGCCTGCTCTATCCGAGGCTCCTGGGGTGAGGGCCAGTTTGGTGTAGTGGTTAAGTGCATGGACTCAGATCTGGGAGAACCAGGTTTGATTCCCCACTCCTCCACTTGCACCTGGCTGGATGACCTTGGGCAAGCCATAGTTCTGATAAGAGCTCTTCTTGAAAAAGAGCAGTTTCTGTCAGAGCTCTCTCAGCCCCACCTACCTCACAGGGTGTCTGTTGTGGGGAGGGGAAGGGAAAGGAGTTTGTAAGCCACTCTGAGACTCCTTTGGGTAGTAAAGGGTGGGGTATAAATCCAATCTCTTCTTCTTCTTCCTTGCTTGGCTTTGCCGAGGGGCTGCTGAAACGGCCCCATGGGATGGTGGCAGGAATTGTGGGGGCCTGCCCCGAACTTTTGCCCAGGGCCCCAGAATCATGAAGCCTGCTCCTGTCCAGGGTTACAGGCAGAGGTTCTTTAAATCATTTACTACCTTATCTTTTTAATTGCAAGTGCTAGGGATTGAACCTGGGACTGTTTGCATGCAAAGCAGATGCTCAGCCACTGAGCCATTTAGCTTCATTAACAGGGATTCTCTTAATTCCTCTTACCCTATTTCTCCCTGAAATCCAACAACCTGTTTATTTTCCTCTTTAGGAATTTGGAGACTGTGTTGATTCTTTTCCAATGTTATCGAAAGAGAAATCCGAAGAGAGGAGGGGCAAGAAGGGAAGTTCTGCAAAACTCCCCTGTTTCACTCTGCAGATGCTCAGAGGCAAACAGTGTCCTCCTAGACCTTCCTACCCTCCTATTAGAGCACCACCCTGAGATGCACAACTTAAAAAAGAGAAACCTTGCAAAGGCTGAAGTATCAAAAAGGCACACAGAGGTGTAACAGATAACTACAAACAGAAATTGTTCTTTCGAAAGAGAAAAGGAAAATAAGAGGAATCAATGGCTGCATCTAAAAGTGTGATTTTTGGAAAAAAGAAATCCCACTCCCCAGAACAATGGGAGAGCCACACCCCTCCCTATTTTCATTCACAAACAAGCTCGATAAACAGCTGCAATACAAAGTAATGTTCTTTCTTGGTGAGATAGCTGTCCCCACGGAAATGAGTTAGAGGATGTCTTCCGAAGATGTCTTCCAAAGAATTCTCCATTTCGTCCAGCTGGAAAAAATTAGTCTGCTCTCCTTTGGACCAAGGGGGAATATTGGTATAATTCAATGCCGAGTGCTTTGATCCCAAGGATTTTTTGTTTTGTTTTTAAGGAGTGAGAAATTCAGATTTAGCATCTTTTAAGAGCCTCTTTGATTTTTACAAGACAATTACATTGCCTGCTTTCCTGCCCAGTTGGCAACTCTTTATGTGTTCATAACAACTAAATTGCAGCTGAAGTGGCATTTAAAATGCTGTGACATTGCAGTTGAAGATCTGAGATGGCTGAGTGGTGCCCCGGAATACTGATCTTTCCAGTGTATGCATGGATTTTTTTTAAAAAAGAGAGAGGAGGAAAGTTACATTTATCTGTGAATGTACTATAAAAGTTTCACTTCTCTGAACTTAAAGCTTACTAAGGAGAATTGCACTCATAAACAACTTAGGTATGTATATTGTTTGCGAGGTGGAGAACAGTGGCCATGAACGGGATATACATTCCAGTGCACGTTCGACTGAACATCTGAAGAAGGATGCAGTCAGTCTATGGTGCATCGCTTTGGCTGAGATGTGCACTCAAACGTATATCTCCCTGCCACATACCTGTGTATGACAACACCTCTTAAGCACATGAGTAGAGCAGGATCATGGCCTCTATATGTGCCATAAAAATCTGGGGGACGGGGAGGATATGTTCTGTTTTGCATTTCCTGAAGCTTCCAAGGGCAGAAGAGCTTATCATAACATTTATTGATATAAATAGAAATGGGCTTGGGAAGCCAGTATATTTGTGACATGTCACTGAGCCCGCACAACATGCCCCATGGCTGGATGCGCTACATTAGCTATCGGTGTGTTTGCCTTGATCTTTGACAATACAGGCATCCCAGAAAGGCTGAAACTTTTAATTAGAGACCTGCACATTCTTCCTTCCTACTAGTGTAATCATTAAATTGATTTTTCCAGTCCATCATGTAATTGTTCCAGCGAAGGAATCCAGCTTTCCACTCTCGTTCTGCTTCGTCAATATTTCCTGTAAAACACAAAATGGGTGGCATTAATCTAAATTTAAATCTCTTTGTACATTAATTGAAAAATAATTCTGATTACCACTGCCATTTCTCTCTAAATACACCCCACGCCGAAGTGCCGTCCCTCTGCGCTTCCCCCCTTTCACCTAATTTATTGAAAATTCAAAGAGTAACATTTTATCTCCGGATCCTGGGATAATCATTTAAAATGAAGCATTATTCTGCCCTGCTAATATTCAGTAGGCTTGTATTTTCAACGTTTAGACCCTTTTTGACATTTACCAAGGAGCCTCCAGATCATGAGGGATAGGCAATTAGTGAACAAGGGTCTTGATATAGACTTTCCGCTAGGGAATGCAGTGAATATCCATCATTTTAATTTGGGGGGGTACACAAAAATTACATATTTGCAATTGCAGAAAAGGACACTCCAAATTCAGCAACAGGATCCCAAGCGGCTGTCGTGGTTCTATTTAACAAACAAGTGAAAAAGCGGCAATACAATATATTTCACAATTAAATCAGCTAATAAATAGCACTGCAAAATAGCATGGTTACTATGCACAATGGTAAGCCCGTCAGCCATCTGAACAGGAACTATGATGACCAACACTAGTTCCCATTGGGTAGGATTTTTTATTTACGTTTTTATATAATTACACCCCATTTTTGTCCCCAACAAGGACAAAAAAAGGGTTACAACACCATTGTCCCCCTTTCCATGTTATCCTCACAACAATCCTGTGGGGCAGGTTAGGTGGGGCAAGAGTGACTGGCCCCAGGTTCTTCAGCAAATTTCCATGGTGAAGTGGGAACCTGTGTCTGTCCAGTAGAAGAAGAGATTGGATTTATACCCCACCCATCACTACCCAAAGGAGTCTCAGAGTGGCTTACAGTCTCCTTTCCCTTCCTCTCCCCACAACAGACACCCTGTGAGGTAGGTGGGGCTGAGAGCTCTCCCGAGAACTGCTCTTGAGAGAACAGCTCTGAAAGAACTTATGACTGACCCAAGGTTACACCAGCAGCTACATGTGGAGAAGTGGGAAATCAAACCCGGTTCTCCCAGATTAGAGTCCATGCTCCTAATCACTACACCAAACTGGAGTCGCCAGAGGTCGCCATGACTTTCAGGCACAGACAAATAAGCACACACAATGCAAAAATACCCCCCCCCAAAAAAAACAAGATTAATACAAATGCATCATAGTTACGTGTGTGGATTAATACTCTGAGCATTCAAAAAGAATGAGAACCACTTGTCTCAATAATTACTTTTGTGGATATTATGTACAGTCTGTGCGCCATCACATGGGGGTGCAATTCTACCTCACCTCCTCATGGTACACCCTGTGTAATGCTAAAGAGCTAGAACTTTTGGCTGCCAGACAATCATAAGATCTCTTGGCTATACTACAGACATGGAAACATTCAACCAATCAAACAGTTCTCAGGATTTTGCCATATGGTAAATAAAGAATCACCACCACGAGATAATTGTATGTCACTCCATTTCCCCAAGGGTTCATGTCAAGAAAACCTGTAAGTGGATTCCTTCAGTGTATGTGTGTGATGAAGCAGACATATATGTACTGGTTATATCCTTTGAGAGTAATAAGTTCCCCTGATTTAGGAATGTGATCTCATCTTAGGAGAAGTTGCAGAGCCCTAATTTGTTTTCATTTATTTGTTTGTTTGTTTAATTAATTAATTATGTACACCCCACCTTTTCCACAATGGGGCCCCAAAGCAACTTATATCATTCTCCTTTCCTCGATTTTATCCCCACAACAGCCCTGTGACTGGGCCAAGGTCACCCAGCGAGCTTCTATGGCAGAAGTGAGGATTTCAACCTGGATCTCCCAGATCCTAGTTTGACACTATTAACAGCTATACCACACTGGTTACATTCTGTTTTAGGAACAATCTGTCTGGAACATTAAGACTATGCCATCATAGTCAGATACTAGCGTGTCACTCATGCTCATGTGGGCTATCATACCTGTCTGATCTGGTTGATAGCAGTCTGCATTAGGATTGGGAGACTGTGCTTTAATTTCTCCCTCTTTGGACAACCATGGAGCAAGTTACAATATCCAGTGATACAGGGCTCGTAATATGAATTTCCCAGCTTTTGTTACTTGTTTTGATTTCAAATCAAATCTTTTGCTCTGAAATTGTTGCTCTGTTATTAATGGTAAAATGTGATACTTAGTTTGAGGTAATGAGCCACTTTTATGATTTCATGGTTGGTATTTATCAGACCATGTAACTGAGGCTGATCACTGCAGGTGGTGTGATTCCTTTAGCTCTTTACTTGGTCTCAATGAAAGTGTCTTCCTGGTCAGTGCAATGCACTAGGACTTTTTTTAAAGCATAATTGTACATGTACATAATTGCACATCTGCCTTCTTTCTGTCTGATTGTTATTTCCTCCACGAGGCAATCTCCACTGTTAAATATGGCATATAGAGCAATGTGATCATAGAGTTGGAAGGAACCTCCAGGGTCATCTAGTCCAACCCCCTGCATAATGCAGGAAATTCACAAATACCACCCCCCCACCCCCAGTGACTCCTGCTGTATGCCCAGAAGGGGGGGAACCCTCCAGGATCCCTGGCCTGGAGAACAATTGCTTCCTGACCCCAAAGTGGCGATCAGCATATTCACAAATACCTACCCCCACCCCTAGTGACCCCTATCCCATGCCCAGAACAAAAAACCTCCAGGATCCCTGGAGCCTGATGTATTAGGCTTGCCTGAACTCCTGAGGGTGCAGATTATGCTGCACTCAATAGGTCTGAATATGCCACCGATTTATCTAGGCTTGCCAAACCCCCGCTGGGCCCGGGGGACTCCCCGCTTTCAATACCCCCCTCCCCGCTTTCTAAAAATTGTAGCCCGGGGGAAAAAAATGGCGGCCGGAAAATGACGCTCTAGGATTTAAGTCCTCCAAGGGCTAGAGCGTCATTTTCCACTTCCCTTGTGTGCTGGACTGGTACTTTCGGTTTTGTTCTTGTGGCGCGAGGCCGGCAGCAGCAGCAGCAGTCTCTCTCTCTCTCTCTGAGCCTCACGTGCTTGCCTGCCCTGTGCCTAGCCTCGCTGTTCCTGAGCCTCCCCCACTGTGAGAAAAGAATGTAAGTACTGGGGGCCCTACTAAGGTTTTTAATTTGGGTGGGGGGCGGGCAGAGCCGGCTCCAGCATTTTTTTAACGGCGCAGGCCCTCACGCCAGCAGCCAAAAGACAAAGTAGAATTTTACTCTCAGGAGGAGGAGACACTCCTGCTCGGTCATCCCCGGTCTCCCTTCCCCTGCATCAATCAAAGCATTTACGGTTGGTTGCACAGCAGAGCTATGTTCCTTCCTTCCCACCAGCTAGAGGGATTTTCCCATTGCTTTGTGGGGTGGGGGGAGAATAGTCTTGGCAGATGCGTCCAGGGAACAGATAAATCCACTGAATCAGAAACCAGGATAAACATCCGGGACTATTTAAAGCCTTTGTTCACCAAAAGAGCTGGTTTTGCATTTTCCCTTTGTTTCCTCCCCGGGGTCTCTCTATATCTCCCATCCAATGCTCCCTCTAAGCTCCCGTCCTGTATTTCAGAAAGAGGCTGCCTTGGGATCCCTTTGTGGGGCAGCCGTGGCTGGCGTCTCCTTGTCGTCGTCCCCCCCCCCTCGCCAGCCCGAGAAACTTTTTAAAACAAGATGCAACAAGATGAAAACCTTGGGAGACTCTGCCAGGGGAGAGTCTCCCCATCGTTCTCCCTCTCGCTTCCTTCCCTTCTCTGTCTTTCTCTCTGTCTTTTTCTTTTTCTTTTTTCTCTCC
>NW_015167554.1:178119-178303 GCF_001447785.1 Gekko japonicus
CCGGCCCCACTGGTGGACCTCCTGATGGCACCTGGTATTTTTGGCCACTGTGTGACAGAGTGTTGACTAGATGGGCCATTGGCCTGATCCAACACTGGCTCAGTCTGGGGCAAGTGATGTTCTGTATTCTTGGTGCCGGGGGGTGGTAGCAGTGGGAGGGCTTCTAGTGTCCTTTGCCCCACTG
>NW_015167554.1:179219-197186 GCF_001447785.1 Gekko japonicus
GAGCTAGCTCACAGTTTTTTAGCCTCTGGCTCACACATTTTTGTCTTAGCTCGGGAAGGATGGCTCCAGAGCAAACCAATTTCTGCAGTAGCCAAATTGCTCGCTCACAGCTTTAATGCCAGTAGCTCACAAAGTAGAATTTTTGCTCACAGGACTCCACAGTTTACAGGGAGCATTGGCTGTGACTCAACATTTTTCCATACATGAGTAAACTTCAGTATGGGGAGAAAGTTTATTCTATCCCTTCCCCTGAGGCGAGGAGAGTCCCCATATAAGTGTTAGCTATTTTAGACTGGAGGGTCTCACCTCTCTTTACAAAGGACTCATGGGCCCTCAGTGGTACCCTGACCACTGTTCCCTCTAAGCTGACTTAGTGTGAGCTAGCTCACAGTTTTTTAGCCTCCAGCTCACACATTTTTTTCTTCACTCAGGAAGGAGGGCTCCAGAGCAAACTCATTTATGCAGTAGCCAAATCGCTGGCTCACAGCTTTAATGCCAGTAGCTCGCAGAGTAGAATTTTTGCTCACAAGACTCCACAGCTTAGAGGGAACATTGTTATTTTTGCACTGGAAGGAGGACTAAAAGCCTAGAGGTACTGTAAAATAGGAGAAAGGCGGGGGTGGGAATTAATATATGACATAGAATTTAGATTTTAATTTTTGAAAGAATGTTACTTCAGAGGGAGAGGCTGGTTTGGGGAAGAGCCTGGAAAGTGACATCACAGGAAGAGGTGGGGTTTTGGTGCAGTGTACTGGAAGTGACATCATCAGAAGGGGAAGTGATGTCACAGGAAGTGACGTCACAGGAAGTGACGTCACAGGAAGTGATGTCACAAAAGTCTCCTGGCTCCACCCCCAAAGTCTCCTGGCTCCACCCCCAAAGTCCTCAGATATTTCCGAATTTGGATTTGGCAACCCTAGATTTATCATCAGATCAAGTATTAAACCAAGTCATTCATCAGAGTTTGCTGGCCATCTGCATGCCTAGCACAACAGCATGCACATACACATACAACAACGCATGATTGCCTTTTATGTATGCACATTCTTTATTTCATGCATGGTTTAGCAAAGGACCTTGGGTGTTGTATTTTCTCCATGTAAGTACTTTGCATGTTACTCCCCCAATCACACACACCGTTGTCACTCACAAATGCATCTGGCATTTGAGATATACTGTTGTGGCTACACACACCCTGTGGATATGGTTTGCCCTAATAAAGCTTAGAAAGATCAAGA
The DNA here is from genome assembly GCF_001447785.1 of Gekko japonicus. Classification (NCBI taxonomy): domain Eukaryota; kingdom Metazoa; phylum Chordata; class Lepidosauria; order Squamata; family Gekkonidae; genus Gekko; species Gekko japonicus. The sequence goes on from NW_015167554.1 coordinate 180,458, forward strand.
TGGGTAGCCACGTTAGTCTGTCTGTAGCAGCAGAAAAGAGTAAGAGTCCACTAGCACCTTCGAGACTAACAAAATGTGTGGCAAGATATGAACTTGTGTGAGTGATTGACTCCAAAAGCTCATACCCTGCCAGAAATTTTGTTAGTCTTTAAGGTGCTACTGGACTCTTGCTTTTTTCTAAGGCCTAGAAAGGTACACAGGATATTAGAAACAATAGCATTCCTTCTTTCTTTACAGGAGTGCCCGGGTAATGAACATTCATTATATATGGAGGGTTGGATTTTATTTCAACCTGTTCCTCAGGAACATATAGTATTTTATCTTATTCTGCACCAGGTGAGGTCTATTTTACTTCATGTAATAAATCAGGGGCCCCCAACCTTTTTATACTCGTGGGTACCTTTGGAATTCCGACAGAGGGTAGTGGGCAAAATCACAAAATGGCTGCTACAGGAAGCAGAAATCGTCACAAAACAGCTGTCATATGAAGTGGGGCCAACCACAAACCATCAGGGATCAAGGTTATATACAACTCTAATTCTCACTCTTCATAATTTCATGCAGAAACTCAGTTTGACAGGAGGCCTTCTAATCTGCACAGTCAATCAACCAGAATTCCCGCTGGGGAAAAGCCCCATCAAGCACCGCCCAGTTTCTAAAAGCCCTTTGCGGGCTCCGGGAAAGGTGTTAGTGGGCACCATGCAAACCCACGGGCACCACGTTAGGGACCTCTGAAATAGATAACTAGTGTGTGGCAACTTATCAGTGACCACTGAAGGAGGCTTTATAGGTTGAAACATGTATGGTCTGGTGATTATGGAGTTTGTTGTGGTCCTCTGAAAGTGAAATTTATAGAGTTTGGCAACCTTATGTGTATTGTTATTATCCCGTTTGCTATTTTTTCAGGGAGATACCATATCGAGGTGTTATATACATAGCTATTTGTTTAATCCTCTTTTATTGTTTTATATTGCATTAACATTTATGTATAGTGGGGGTTTAAAACAGTTTAAAACATTTTCTGTATTCTGTATTTTTAGCATTCTATTCATTTTAGTTTGCTCTTTCTCAACCGTTTGGTTACAGTGTCACATACTTTTTACCTAACAATGTACGAAAGATGCAAAATGTCAGCATGCTCTCTTGGAGTAGAGGAACAGCTACTTGGACTTAGGTCATATTCTGGTTAGGACACAGTTCAATTGATTAGCTTACTTTGACTAGGATAATAAATGTGCTGGTGGCACATTGACCCTGTACCTGCAAATATCCTGACTGGTAGCTATGATAAATATGGTGTGATGCCTCACTGAGAAAAACATGCCATAGAATTGTGGCTGTAATTAACTTACCAATGAGGATCTTCATGATTTCCCTACCACCATCACTGGACAATTGGTCACCAGGAAAGCTGATGACATTTGAAATATATTATACAAAGAAACAACACACACACACACACTGTTATACCTGGTGGAGATCTGAAAAGGTAAAGGTAAAGGTTCCCTTGCTCGAAAGCCAGTCGAATCCGACTCTAGGGTTGCGGTGCTCATCTCCATTTCAAAGCTGAAGAGCCAGCGCTGTCCGAAGACGTTTCCGTGGTCATGTGGCCGGCATGACTAAACACCAAGGCGTACGGAACGCTGTCACCTTCCCACCGAAGTGGTACCTATTTATCTACTTGCAATTTCTTGCTTTCGAACTGCTAGGTTGGCAGGAGCTGGAACTAGAGACGGGAGCTCACCCTGTCATGCGGCACCCAGGTCTGGAACTGCTGAACTATTGACCTTCCACAGCCTGCAGGTCAGCGTCTTAACTACTTGAGCCACCGCAGCTTGTGGTAGCACTTAAATGAGTATAACTGTAATACGGCAAGATATGAATCCAGTAGCTCCTTAGTCCAACAAGATTTCCAGGCTGTGAGCTTTCAAGAGTTGAAACTTCCTTCACCAGATACTCTTCTTATGTTTCTACTGCAGACCAACATGGATACCCAACTGAACCTCAGTCCTTATAGAGTTTTTCCTGATTGACCTCAACATGTGAATATATAAAACTGCTGTATACTGTAAAGGTAAAGGTAAAGGTTCCCTTGCTCGAAAGCCAGTCGAATCGGACTCTAGGGTTGCGGTGCTCATCTCCGTTTCCAAGCCAAAGAGCCAGCGCTGTCCGAAGACGTTTCCGTGGTCATGTGGCCGGCATGACTAAACACCAAGGCGCACGGAATGCTGTTACCTTCCCACCGAAGTGGTACCTATTTATCTACTTGCAATTTCTTGCTTTCGAACTGCTAGGTTGGCAGGAGCTGGAACTAGAGACGGGAGCTCACTCCGTCATGCGGCAACCTGGGTCTCGAACTGCTGAACTACTGACCTTCCACAGCCTGTAGTTCAGCGTCTTAACCACTTGAGCCACCGCAGCCGTATACTGAGTCATATATAAATATATAAAATTGCCATATATGAGTCATATATAAATATATAAAATTGCCTTATACTGAGTCATACCACTGGTCCTTGTAGTTCAGTATTGTTTGCTTTTATTGGGGGAGGCCCCTCAGCATCTCAAATGGAGAAAGGTCTCTCAAAACATGCTACCTGAGGTCTCACTGGAGATGGCAAGGACCAAACTTGGGACTTTATGCATACAAAGCTCATTCTCAGCCATCAAGCCACAGCTCCTCCTCATTTGTACAATCGTGCTTTTCATTCCAGGCTTGTGTGCATATCCTAAGGCTTGTCTTGCCTTATCTTTGCTACTATTTTATAAGACATAACTATTTTACTAGATACTTTGCATGTTACTCAGTAGTGTAATTGGTTGGGATTAGTTTCAACTTTTAACACTACTTGATTGCTGGTTATTAATAAATGCTAGTGAATATATGGTGGGTTTTAAGTAATGTTGATTGTAACTATGTTGGTTTCATACTGCTGTTTTCATGGTGCTGACATTTTGAGGCTTTGTAGAACTGAAAATCCATATGGTCAAAGCGATGGTATTCCCAGTAGTCATGTATGGCTGTGAGAGTTGGACCATAAGGAAGGTCAAGCACCAAAGAATAGATGCTTTTAAATTATGGTGCTGGAGAAGACTCTTGAGAGACCCTTGGACCGCAAGGAGATCACATCAGTCAATCCTAAAAGAAATCAACCCTGACTGTTCTCTGGAAGGCCAGATACTGAAGCTGAAGCTCAAATACTTTGGCCACCAAATAAGAATGGAGCACTCACTAGGGAAGACCCTGATGCTGGGAATGATTGAAGGTAAAAGAAGGGGACAGCAAAGGATGAGATGGTTAGACAGTGTTATTGATTCAACAAACATGAAATTGAGCAAACTCCGGAGGATGGCGGAAGACAGGAGGGCCATGGGGTCGCGAAGAGTCAGACTTGACTGTGCAACTGAACAACAACAACAAGAATCAGAAGTTTTGTGTTCTTAATGTATTATACCACCTTCTGGGTCCAAGTTTATATGATACCTACCGGTGCTGTGTCTGTTATGGTCCCAATCAAGCCCACACTTTTTCCTCCAGAAAAAATGTACTAAATTCAATATGAGTATACATTAGAAAATTATTTATATAAAGATTATTTGATCTCCTGCACAGACAGAAGTATACTTTTTCTGGTACTTTGATAAGAAATAGGAAGCTGATCTTTGGTAAAAACATAATACAACACCCGGAAAAAGTCTGAAAATGGGACAGCTTTATCTCTTTAAAAAAAATTTCCCTGAAAAAGCAAACAGAGGAGGCTTACCTCACAATGGATGCCAGCACTGCAGCTCACGAGCACATATGAGACAGAACATTGTGCTGAGGCAGTTTCCCCTTTAATGTGCTAAAAACAGCCTCTGACAGTTGGGAGACATTTGCAGTAAGAGTCAGGAATCCAAGTCTAACAATGAGAAAGGCCATATATGGGCAGGACTTTTCCTTTCATACAGTATGTTCAGAGGTGGCAAGGAGGGAATTCCAGGGACAGCCAGAAAAGTATCTCCATCTGCAGGATGACAGCTGTATTTAATATTGTATCTATGGATTTAAGATGTAGGCCTCATTGACTCACGGGAGCAGCAAATTGTTTTTGGTACCACCACAACAGACTAAAAGCTGACATTTTATGAACTGATAGACCAATACCCTCCATTAACTAGGAAACTCAGAGAATTGGATGTTTTTGTATCTCTCAGTTGGAATACAAGACTCAACTCCTGCTTCATGGATCATTCAGCATTCCAACAGAGAGACCCCAGAGTCACATCTATACCTGAAAGAAGGGATGTGGGTAGGCTTACCCGTTCCCGGCTGGGGAAATTCCTGGAGATTTGGGGGTGGATACTGGGGAGGGGAGGGACCTCTGCAGAGTATAATGACACATGGTCCACTCTACAAAGCAGACATTTTCTCCAGAGGAACTGGTCCCTGTAATCTGGGACTATAGTTGTAATTTCAGCCCCCCTCCCCACCTGCATACCCCCAATAACAGTTACTGGCCCACCTTCTAGTGTTGTCTGTTTACGTGTTTTAATTAAGGACATAAGGACATAAGAGAAGCCAATGTTAGATCAGGCCAATGGCCCATCCAGTCCAACATTCTGTCACACAGTGGCCAAAAATACCAGGTGCCATCAGGAGGTCCATCAGTGGAGCCAGGACATTAGAAGCCCTCCCTCTGTTGCCCCCCTCGAGCACCAAGAATACAGAGCATCACTTGCCCCAGACTGAGTGTTACTATCTATACCTTGTGGCTGATAGCCACTGATGGACCTCTTGAAAATTGAATTATTTTATAATTTTAACGGTATTTTAATTGCTTAAAGGTTATATATTTTTTATGTTCAGTGCCTTGTGGACTTTGCTTGGTTTGTAAGGTGGCATCACAATGTTAAAAGGGTCAAGCTAACCTCAACACACACACACACACACACACACGGTCTAAAGATCAGACTACATGGAACATCAACATGGGCTTTACATAAGCTATGATCATTTTACGTACAGAGTTGATGATTTCACATAGACAGTTGATCAAAATATCAAATGACCAACAGGACCGTACACATTTCGGCTTCAAGGGCCTTCCTCAGTGGTCAGTAATACTATTATAAAGAAACAGACATCCAGAAGTAAATATATATATATCAATTGAAGCCAGGTGTTGCTTCCTCATATGTTGTGTGGTTGCTGAAATTTTATGAAGTAGGCCATGGATAACTTCTCATGGTGACTGCACATTAGAACATAAGAACGTAAGAGAAGCCAATGTTGGATCAGGCCAATGGCCCATCCAGTCCAACACTGTCACACAGTGGTCAACAATACCAAGTGCCACCAGGAGGTCCATCAGTGGGGCCAAGGCACTAGAAGCTCTCCCACTGTTGCCCCCCACAAGCACCAAGAATACAGAGCATCACTGGGGAGGGGAGCACAACAAAATATTCAATGATATAATAATCTGGTATAATATTTCCTATTCTCTGGATGTGTGTGTCCATCAATGATATCATAGTATTATTGACCACTGAGAACGGCCCTTGAGGCTGAAATGCATATGGTCCTATTGGTCATTTGATATTTTGATCAACTGTGTATATGAAATGATCAGCTCTGTATGTAAAATGATTATAGTCTATGTAAAGCTCATGTTGATATTCTATGTAGTCTGATCTTAAGACCATTTGTTTTAATGTTTTTAATCTTTGCCATTATGTACATCAGATAGCTAGCTAGCTAGCTAGATAGATGATAGATGATGATGATAGATAGATAGATGATAGATGATAGATAGATAGATAGATGATAGATAGATGATAGATAGATAGATAGATAGATAGATAGATAGATATATGCAAGAAGAGGGATGCAATACTCGCGGGGGGTATTCCCCCCGGCTCCCAGTCTGCAGAAGCAGGAGGACCTCAGGGCTGAGGAGGAAGCAGCCACAGGTAAGTCCCCCCCCCTGACTCTGTCGCGATGCCTGAGCAGCTGGAAGCTGCTGGGCCCGCCAATCTCCTCCCCCTCAGCTCCGCTGCCGATCTCCCCCCCCAGGTCTACCGCCGATCTCTTCCCCCCTGGCTCCAGCGGCAAGGCCTGAACAGCTTCCAGCCATCAGGCCACCAATCTCTCCCCCCAGCTCCGCCGCCGATCTCTCTCTCCCCTGGCTCCGGCGACGAGGCCTGAGTTGCTTCCAGCCGCCCGGCCCATCGATCTCCTCTCCCCAGCTTTGCTGCTGATCTCTTCCCCCCCAGCTCTGGCAGTGAGGCCTGTTGATCTCTCATCCCCCTCCACTCTGGTGGCGAGGGCTGAGTGGCTTCCAGCCACTGGCCACCGCAGAGTTCCCTGAGCGCTCTTTTACTTTTGGGGGATTTAAGAATCTCCCCTATAGTTTTTTATAGATTTCAGATTTTTCTGCACATCTGGTGATTGCCCTAAATGTGCAGGAAAATCTCTTTACCCCCTAGGTGCCCCCGATGTGTCGATTTAGATATCGACACACAGGGGGCACCTTGGCTATTAGTATATAGACAAGTGGAGACCCGCAAGAAAGTTGTGGGATGGTTATCTCATTTGTCACACCTTTGCTTCCTCTCCTTACCCCCTACCTCTCTCACACTATTTCTCCCCTCTGCGCCCCTTTTCTTACTCTCTATTTCTCCTCCATGCATGTGACTTCCTCTCTCTTTCTGACCTGTCATCTTTCTCTTTGCTTTTCTGCCTCCCCACTTCATCACTCTTTCTCTCTCTTTCTGCCCCCACCCCATCATTCTTTCCTTCTGCCCCCATCACTCTCCCAGCCTCCTGCCTGCTTCCTCCCCCACTCCACAGAGCATCAGCAGCAGTGGTGGCAGTGCTCCTAGCCACCCACCAGCTTCCTCTCCCCCCACAGCAGCAGTGCAAGCGGTCTGGGAATCACAATGGATCTCCCAGCTACAGAGATCAATTCACCTTAGTGCTGCCAGCTTCAGGTTGTGAAATTCCTGGAGATTTGGGGGTGGAGCCTTGGGACAGTGAAGCTTGTGGTGGCAAGCAGCCTCAGTAGGATATGATGCCATAGACTCAACCCTCCAAAACAGCCATTTTATCCAGGGAAACTGATCTCTGTCACCTGGACAACAGTTGTAATTCTGGGTGATCTCCAGTCCTCACCTGGAGGCTAGCAATGGTGGTTCTCATGGAGGAAATGGCTGGAATGTGGAGTCTATGACCAGTCCAAAGTTCCTCCCCTCCTCAAATCCCACCCTCTCCAGGCTCCACCCCTCAAATGTCCAGGAATATCCCAACCTGGAATTGGCAATCCTATTTCCTTCCCAGCCAATCATCAACCTATCTTTATCTGCCCCACTGACTTCAGGTTTCCATCTCCCACCACCACCTGCAGCCTCTACCCTGCCCTGCTGATGAACGGTAGCAAGCAGCCGAGGCTAGGTGAGTCATGCAAATCAGGGGGGACCTGGCAACCCTAGACTACTGCCAGACCTAGAGTTGCCAACCTCCAAATGGGACCTGGAGACCCCCAGAATTACTACTGGATTCTAGACAGCAGAGGTCTGTCTCCCTGCAGAAAATGGCGGCTTTGGAGGGTGGACTCTGTGGCATTATACCCAGCTAAGGCCTCTCCCTTCCCAAACCCAGCCCTCCTTAGAGTTCACCACAAAATCTCTAGAAATCCCTCAGCCTGGCACTGGCAACTCTTGTGAGGCCTGGCCCCAAGGCTCCCTCCCTGAAAGGCCAAAATAGGCCTGAAAAGGGCCCTTCCTTCACCCTTTTACTGACAAAGCCAGTTAGAAGCCCCCTCCCCAAACATTCTAATCTCTCACCATTGATGCCTGAAGCAGATCCGTGCACAGGCCATTTCAAAAGGTTTTTGGGGGAATTCAGCCATCCCTGAAGGGATTTTTTTAGTTTTTGGATTTTTCTACAAACCCAGGAAGTCTACTGACTATGTAGGAAAAGCTGTTGGGAAGAGTGAGCCCCCTGTTGGTGGAAATAAGTATCTGCACACAAAAAACCCTCTGGAAAATAGTATAAGGATATAGATATATATAGATACACACACACACACATTTTGATAATATTTATTTTGAGGTTAGCTTGACCCTTTTAACATTGTCGGTATACTTTGGGTTCAGTTTGACTTTCCCTTTTTCATTCTTTGAAAGATGGCATGAACATATTTTAAATAAAAAAATAAATAAACTCTTGGGATGGGAGTTTCCCCTTTTCATACAACATCCTTTGATTCAAAAGCAGCCTATCTATGGTTGTGTACACAAAAACACGCTTTTCCCATGTTACATCAATCAGTCTTCTAGCAGATTTAAATCTGTCAGTATCCGCCCCCGCAATGTGCAAGATGATCTCACTAGTCTATTAACTAATGAAGAAGATTATCTATCAGTTTTGTCACAGAACATTTGGTAATACACAGTGTATTCGTACATCGGCGGCAGCATCTAAACAGATGGTACCTGAAGTGATTATTTCTGTGAGTAATGCCTGATGATCAAAAGGAACATTTCGTCAAATTCACGATTTACCTACTTTTTGCCTGAAAAGGATTCAGATTCACACGAAACCTATTCGCAGAGGCGAAGTGATGGTTAAAAGAAATCCCCTCCATATCCTACATAGAATAAGATGTCATGCTGAGAGGAATAACATCTCTCTAACATCAAATGAGAAACAATTTGTCAGCTGAAGAGTATTGTGTTCTATGAAAACTTATGTATGTAGGTACTTGAAGACCCAGCCAACCAAATCCTGCATATTTGTAAAGATATTTTTTAAAAATTAATATAATGATATTTTTAAAAAGAGACACGTTTTTAAAGCAAACCTGTAAAAGAATTCAAGCAAAAATTATTAAAAATTAAGCTGATGATGGTGGCCTTGATCCAGGTCTAGGGCCTGCAAAAATGCTTATGCATCTCAAGACAGTGCTGTGGTCCACTGCCTCTAATGATGAAGGTTCCATCTGACTTGGTATAGTTAATATCTGCAGACAGATTTATCTTCCATGTGTTTGTCTAAGACTTTAAAAATATCTAAGCCAGTGGCCTTCAGCACACAAACAGAATCCTTCTTTACTCCATGAGTAATTAAATTGTGTGATTTACTGCCCATAGATGTAGTGAGGGCCACAAGCATAGAGGATTTTAAAAGGAAATTAGTGCAGATTCATGGAGCGACAGATCCATCAATAGCCATAGGTCATGGTGAACCCTCTATCCCTCCTTGGAGACTGCCCACTTCAGACCTGCTGTTTCTAATCTGTGTTGTTGCTTCTTACTTGCCTGTTTGAAAGGGAGCAGTGAGCAGATCAAAGAGAAGAAGCAGTTACTACTGAGTGTCTCACAGGCTGAGTTTAGACTGGCAGTTTGGCCCGATATAGGCACATTTCACAAATGGATTAAAGGGGCCGGTTCACACAGCCACAGCTGTCAGGCGTTCCCCAGCCACACTCAACACGTCCTATGATGATTCCCTACCGAATTTTAAAAAGTACCAGGTGAAAGGGGTAGCAAAACCCTGGAGGCCGCGTTGATCCTGCTTCCCGGAAGTGTGCATGCTAAAAGCCGCAAAGAAGCCGCATTGCTGTGCCTATGTGCATAGGCGTGTGTCGCCGGAGTGAAAAACAGCCACTTACAGCCACGCCTCTGCCAGGGGCAGGCCAACAGTGTGAACGCTCCCTTGCGCCTCCTCCCCGGTATGCTCCCACATCAGTAGGCGTAGTGCAACCGGGAATCCCCGGCACAACTTGGTCCGGGACTTTTTGCCCCGCCTCCCTCGCACTTCATACTGCCAGAGTCTGTCCTCAGCCACACACTCTCTGAATGGTAGAAAGAGAGGATATATTAGTGGGCAGCAGCAAGACAATGCACCTTCTCAAGGAGGGGAAATGCATTGAAACCATCAGGCAGAATTGTTCTCCAACACCTGGACCTCACAACATGTTGCTAGTATCGCACAATGACTTTCAGACAAGACCTTCAGGCCTTGCTGCTGTTATACCATAGACTGTCAAATTCGTATGCTTCATGTTTTGGGTTTTCTATGGTCAGTCTCTTTTGCATGCAGAAAGTCCCAGGTCTAATTACTGGCATCTCCCATTAAAAGGATCAGGTAGTAGGTAGCATAGAGAAAGCTCTACCTGCCAATCAGAGTTCACAGCACTGATTTATTTATTTATTTCTACAGGTTTGACTCAGTATAGGACAGCTGCGTGTAGCCTCATCATCCCTCTTGGGTTGCTGATATTTAATAGTATAAGCTGATATAAATCTGAGAACTGCTTATGCCATCTTTCCTTGATGGATACTAGGGTTTCCCGATCCCCCCATGACACCGACAGGACATGGGGTTTAGGGCTGCCAGATTCAGGTCGGAAAACTGGGGATTTGGGGGTGGAGCCTGGGGAGGACAGGGACTTCAGTGGGATACAATGCCATACAGTCCACTCTCCAAAGCATCCATTTTCCCCAGAGAAGCTGATCTCTGTAGTCTGGAGATGAGCTGTAACTCTGGGGGATCCCCATGACCAATGCTCCCTCTAAGCTGTGGAGTCCTGTGAGCAAAAATTCTACTTTGTGAGCGACTGGTGCTAAAGTTGTGGGTGAGTGATTTGGCTACTGCATAAATTAGTTTGCTCTGGAGCCATCCTTCTGTCAGGTAGCCCTGTCATGGATCTGGAATGTGGAGGGGTGCATTCCTCCTTGTTCTCAGCTCTTCCCTGTCCGGCTACTGTGTGCTATCTCTGGCTTGACCTTGTAGTCTCCAGCTGCATTTACTCTGCTGAGAAAGTAACGGCTTTCCGCTGTGCCCGCTTGCTTGTTTTTGCCGCGCGCACGAACTATAGTCATTGGCTTCAGCTCAATGGGAGGGATGTTTGATTTCACTATAAGTCAGAGGCCTTTGTACTGATGGCCATTCCTGACACAAGCTGTATACTTGTTCTTTATTACTGGAATCACTAATAAAGCAGTTATCTTCTTCTGAAGCCCTGTGTGGTGTGACCTGCCTAAGGTCCCTGACACCTTCCTGAGCTAAGACAAAAATCTGTGAGCTGGAGGCTAAAAAACTGTGAGCTAGCTCACACTAACCCAGTTTAGAGGGAACACTGCCCATGACCCACCTGATGGCTGGCATCTCTACTGGATACCTGTGATTACACAGAATGTGCCATAGTTTACATTAACTCCAGATGATCATTCAGAATTTTGGTTTGCCTAAACAAATGTTAGCTTCACACCATCACTCTATGGCCAGGGAGGATGGTGTGGGGAAAGAAACCAGGAATAAACTAGGATGTCTATATTCAAAAATCAAATATAACTACAGCTTCTAACCATGGTTTCATAAGCCGGTTTCATGGCTCCTAACCAGAGGTCATTTTGGGGGGGGAACACTGTTCCCCCGGGTGAGGTACCGGGGGGCGGGGCACATGACGAAGCCCCTCCCCCTGCTTCTGGCCGCCCCGCTTCCGGCCCTCATTCAGCCAGTAGGAGGCAGGAGAAGAGGGAGGGTAAGTTGCTTCCTCCCTGCCTCTCCCCATCCCTGCATGCCTGGGGCCAGGGAGGGCCTTCGCGGGGCTTCCTTGCACTCCTGCTGGCCTTGCAGGTCCACCGCCGGGCCCCTCATGGGGCTCGGCAGTGGAGCTGCAAGGCCAGTGGTGGCGGCCGGGACCATTGGGTGCGGGGTGTGTGGCCTTATGACACATTTCCGGTGATGTCAGGGGGTGTGGCATTATGACACACTTCCGGTGATGTCAGGGGGTGTGGCATATGCTAATGAGTTATGCTAATGAGTTCCCCTAGCTCTTTTTCTACGAAATGACCCCTGCTCCTAACTAACCATATTTACTGAAGTGGCCTGAGGCCCATTTAGTTTTGAGCAATGTTTGAACTGAGCCAATGAGTAATGGATCCACTTCTTATATTAGACCACTCAGTGTTGAATTGTTTGTGATATTCTTGGTCCCCTTTGGAAAATGTACAAAGAATGTCCTTTTTTTCTATGTTCTTTTAGAGAGTCCATTGTTGGTTCCCTAAAGGTGCACTGGAGTGAGTCTGAAATCATTATAAAGGGAAACCTGTAATTAATTCAAATTGTGATTTAATTGTGGAGAAGAACCAGCATGTTCCATGTATCCCTACCTCCAATCTTAAACTTCTTTGTTAGGAGGAAAGTCCCACTGAACTTTAGTAGGACATACTTTCAAAGGAATTCTTCTCACTTCCCAATTTGATTCTCCTGGAACTGAGATCACTGGTGCTTTTGCTCAGCCCATTTCCAGGGAGTGCTGACAGAGGATGTTCTTTCCAAGCAGATTGCAGTCAGATACTAAACAACCAACAGAATCAGAATAAGCCTGAAGAGAGAATGTGAAACACGTACAAAACTGTATCGTACATAAATTAATAGATAACCTTCTCATTTAAGTGATGTTGGATGTCTTTCTGGAAGGACTTCTGGATTTAATTTTACACAAACGGTTCTTACGCTTAAAAACCCTGAAATTGAAATTAAAATTTAGTAGCAGCAAAGTGACCTTGTATTAACCAATTTACTGTACATACATACATTTACCACAAAAATTACCTGTCATCTCCAGGACTTCTGGAAAAAATATATCCCAGAATCGACACTGCTGGGCACGTAATTTCCTACGAATCTTTGAAGCTTCTGTGCTTAATGTTAAGTATTTTTGTTCAGTGCGGGTGAAGACTGGCCATCTTGTCCCATTAATCTGAGTCCCATTGGGTGTTCTAAAGGATTAAAGAGACGCATTAGATCCCTCATGGGAAATTACTGGTGAACATCAGTAGTGTAAAATTATTCTGTTGAAAAGTTATTTTATTTCAAAGACGGGTAGGTTTGCATGGAATTACCTCAGTAGTTTGGAAAGTAGGTAGGAATAAATATCAACAGCTTAAACTTTAAATGGGACCATAGCACAAAGTTTAATTAAAAATACAGCAATACGCAGTGGATTTTTAAAGGCTCTAAGAGGAGAAAACACACGCACACACACCCCTTAATAAGATCAACTTTCATCAATTCCGTGTGATGAACTCATGAGGTCAGGGAGAAAATGTAGTCTTGTGGATAACATTCAGTCACTTGGATTGCCCAAAGTACTTAATAAGAATGCTAATGCGTAATTCAAATATGCAAGAATATTGTATTGATTTTTTAGACAGACAGCCTTGCAAAGGTGTACACTCATGTTAGTGAAACAAATCAAAAGCATATCCCAATTAAAAATATGCTGAAAGAAGTATCGGGTTCCTAATAGGGAAAAAATAAATCAATTGGTAGTGGGAAACAGTGTGATGTCGTGGGCAGTTGCATTGCTGTCAAGAAAATCAACTAGTTAAAGCTGTCCTGATTCACATGTGTGGGTTCATCATGTTGATGACCCAAATACATGGATGGGTTCCAGTGGCACTGAGAAATGTCCTGGTTGAGAGCTATGTGACCCCTTCTGTGGATTATAGAATTCTAGACTGTAACATTTAGGATTTCAGATAAACAAGAAAGAGGACCCGCGAAACTCACGGGGGGAGGAGCTGGGGAGCTCCACACTGAAAAGGCGGCGGCGGAAGAAACAGAAGCAGAAGTTCCCCGTCTCCTCCACCACCCCTCTCAACTACCTCCCCCCAGCCTCTTCCCCCCCCGCTCCGAGCAACCTCGAAGTGTGGCCTGCGCCGGTCTCCCTCCCTCCCGTTGCCACCGCTGGGCCTCACCTGTCGGTCATTCCTGTCCGCCCGCACTGAAGCGGGAACATCTGGTAAGGCTCGCCGCTCTCCCCCGTCCAAAGCGCCGGTTCCCCCTCCCGCTCCAGTTTCCCCCCCCCAGCCTGGCTGGTCTCTCCCTGCCTGGCCGCCTTCCCAGCCTTGTCCTGGCCTCCCGTCGCGTGTTGCCGCCCGTCGTTTGCAGAGCGTTCCCTGCGCATGCGCAGGGAACGCTCTGTAACTTTTGGGGGGATTTAAATATCCCCCGATATGTTTTCAAAGTTTTTCGATTTTTGTGCACACGTGGGGACCGCCCCACAAGTGCACAAACCTCTCCCTGCCCCCCAGGTGGCCCCAGAGCACGGATTTAGATATCCGCACGCACGGGGCCACTTCAGTATTAGTATATAGATAGGATCTGATTTTGGTGTGGATCTTACCACTGCTCCACTAAGCAAAGTTTGAAGATTTCCTGCAACCTAAGGAGACTTAATCCAATGGAACAGCCACACATGTTGGAGGAATGAAATGATACAACCCTGAAATGGTAGAATAGGGAGTACCACTTCAGGTGGACAGAGTAATATTTGCAATGTTCTGAAATATATATATTTTGGGTTAGGGTTAGCCCCATTTGGTGTAGTGGTTAAGAGTGCAGACTCTACTTTGGGAGAAACGGATTTGATTCCCCACTCCTCCACATGCAGCTGCTGGTGTGACCTTGGGTCAGTCACAAGTTCTCTCAGAGCTGTTCTCTCACAAGCAGTCCTTGAAAGAGCTTTCTCAGCGCCACCTACCTCACAGGGTGTCTGTTGAGGGGAGGGGAAGGGAAAGAAGATTGTAAGCCACTCTGAGACTCTGAGCAAAGGGTACGGTATAAATCCAATCTCCTCCTCCTCCTCCTCTTTTTCTGTTTGAATACTGTGCTGTTTTTCAGTTTACAAAGAATTATAAACAGAGAGAAACTTGGAACACTGAAATCGCTCACTTGCAGTCTGAAGTAGTACAGTTGATTCTATTATTACCTCGATATTCTCCTACCCTATTGTTCTGCTGGTGTAGACCAGAACTTAGTAATGTCTGAAAGGCTGGAATCACAAGGCTAGTTTGTATGGAGCCTTTCCACCTAATCATTGCCTGGACAGGAAGGGAGAAAAACAATTGGATAGAAAGGACCACAGGGCCCCTTTGATTCTGGCCCTTTGAAGGGTACATGGAATTCCACACTGGTAACATATGAAGAAAGAGGCTGATTTCTCACTAGAGGTGCCTCGATGTTGCGCCGCCGTTTGCCCTGATACTATTGGTCAATTTCATACCTGAAGCTGCGGGGCTGCATTTTGACTCGTGGCTCCGCCCGATTTCCCCCGCAGTTTCGTGATCCTGTTTTTTGAGCTCTAGTGCGAAATCAGCCAGAGTGTTAACAACTTGAGGTTCAGCAAAGACTAATCCTACTAAATTAGTAAAGGATCTGTCCTATAAACCAATCCTGTGTATGTCTCCTCAGAAGCAAGTCCCACTGAGACTTCCTCATGGGAATATATGCCTAAAACTGAAGTCTTAAACTCTTGCCTGCCTCTATTATTTCACACTCTTCCTCCAAGGGGCTCAGTGTTGATACACTGTTCTCCCCAAAATCACTGTGGGACCTTCATAGATTAATGGGAATTTGAACCTGGGTCTCCCGGATTCTAGTCTGTCCTTCTACACTGGCTCTCACATTCACTCTTCCGGCAACGTCATGTGTGTATGAATAGGAATGACATAGCCCTGACCTGGATAACCCAGGCTAGCCCAACCACATCAGATCTCAGAAGCTAAACAGGGTCAGCCCTGGTTAGTACTCAGATGGAAGACCACCAAGGAAGTCCAGGAAACTCTACAGGGTCACTGTAAATTAGCTGCGACTTGACAGCCCTTTCCAGAAATGACATAACCACTTTTCTTCAACTCTAGAAATCCTTTCCTCCCGACATTTCCAAGTGCCTAAGATTTATGGTATTCTTAATACTCTGCTTTGGAGGATAGAAATTAATTGCTGTATATCAGTATAAATCTAGCATCTTCATTTCGGTATACAACAATGAGAGGAAGGATTAGAGTTCAATTTATTTTATTTCCTTCTTTTTAAAAACATCAGCTTCTTTTCTGGGCAAGACTCTGAATCATAGTGAAATGATCAAAATCACAAGGCAGATTTTACAAAGCAAAGCCCTGCCTTTGGGAGAAGTGTGCTTTCTTCTAGATGTTTATACAGTGTTCTAACTAGTATTTAAAAGGGACAAGGAGGCGGAAAGGAGAAACAGTAGAAGTCCTGCAAATGTCAAGATAATATGAACCATTTGGTGTCTTCACCAGGATTTCCATCCAGGATAACCAGCCATGAAAATCTTGACTCTGTGGGGATTTAGGGCTGTTTACAATAGTAGAAGCAGAGGTCAAGACTGGCCATTTGAGGAAAGATCAGAGAACTGCAATTGTTTACTTCAGGGTGTTTCCCCCCTGTTCTTCAGTGGCATGATTGTTAATGAATGCTACATTTAGCAGCTGAATGGCCTCAATAAAAGGGAATTGGCTCTGAGGTTCACCTTAAGCTGAGGAAAATTCTCAGTAGCCGGGACACAGTTTGAGACAAATAGTTTGATTTGTACAAGGGCTGGAATTGTCGTATCACGATTCTGCAACAACAAAGATGCTGCAGCTAAATGTTTTAAAGGAGTAAACAACCAGCCAATGCTAAAACAAAAAGAACACCAGCTGTTCTTGCTACAGGCCACTGGCTGGATGCCTAGAATATCTCAGCTCTGTGTAGTGACTACCCAGATGTCGCCGTGGAAAGTAACTTTTCCATTTCAGCTGCTACTGCATTTTGTGATGGCTCCAATAACTGGGGAGAGCTCTGAATACAGATTTGCATATTTTGCCCCCAGTCTATTTCAAACTGAGCTCAAACACCTTCAGAGATAAGACACAATTAGAAATGGACATC
>NW_015167554.1:197227-200430 GCF_001447785.1 Gekko japonicus
ACTGAAAATCTCACCTGGTTGCAAGACTTCTTTGAGACATGCTAGGGTTCTGAGTGAAGCCACGTTTAACATTTTCTTTAGTTAGGGTTTCCAGGCTCACACTCTCAATCCCTGGTATCTATGGGAGAGGCAGCACCTGGGGGTGAGAAGCATTGATGACGCTGTGATGTACCTTCTGGGCAGTCACTGGAAAGTGATGTCACTACCCCTCAGACATTCTAAGAATTTGCCCAATCTTTATGGTAAATACCATAGCAATCAGATAAATTCCTACTGCGCAGGGGGCTGTGATGTCACTTCCTGGTGATCACATGGATGTGATGTCACAGCATCATCAATACTTCCCACTCCACATTTTTCTCCAGCTGCTCACTGGATCAAGTCTGAGCAATGGATGGCAAAGGTGTGAGTTTGCCAGCCATGGGTGGGTACCTGACAACTCTACCTATAGCAATAAGCATTACCCAAAAATGATAATTTAGTGGGTTGTGGGTTTTTTGTTCACTTTTGGTATTTATTGGCCCCTCATAATCAGAGGCCCTAAAAATACATCTATTTATTCATAAATACAACTCTGCAAGGTTGGAGTAGCTGCTATAGAGATGGTTAGTGATGGGGCTTCTATTATCCCCCTCCAAAAACACTGCCAAAGTAGCATCCTAAGCACCATAAATCTTGGGAAATGCAGTTCCCCGTGTATCAGGCATTCCTAGTAAGGATTCAGGAGCCCTGTTTCCCAGGGTTCCTGGAGCACAGAACATTGCCTTAGGTACAGTCTAATCTCGATCTTAATGGAAGCCAAATTTGGGGACCTCTGCATGCAGGGTGCCAGCCACAGCCAACAACCTGCCGAGGAGGAATTTGGGGTGGAGACAGATGTGCCAGTGGCATGCCAGTGCAAGACATCACTTCCAAAGCAAAACTGGAAGTGATGTCATGATGTCAGAGTGGCATTCTAGCATCCCCCGAATACTCTATGGTTAAAGTATACAGGTTTGAACAAATCCTAGAGCATCACCACAAAATCATCTTCCAGTTTTGTGTTGGAAGGGACTTCACACTCCCTTCCCCCCAGTTAGCCCATGAAAGGCTTCCAGAGGTCCCCATCTGCATGGGAAACCCAATAGTTTCTGTCACTACCTAGATTTTTTTTTTTTTTGAGAAAGTGTATCAGGTAGAAGTCTGTGCATTTGTATCCATTAACTTTTTTTCTTTGACTCTCCAGGTGAAACAGAGAGCGAGCATGGCATAGCGGTTAGAATACCTGACTTGGATCTGGGTGTCTCCAGGTTCAAAACGCCACTCTGCCATGGAAGCTTGCTGGGTGACCTTGGGCTAGTCACACACTCTCAGCCTAACCTACCTCATAGGGTTGTTGTTGGGAGAATGAAATGGAGAAGGGGAGAGTGTTGCAGGATGATTTGGGTTCCTACTGGGGAGAAAGGTCTGGCATGCCTCAGGGCAGATGGACACAGGCTGAGTTCAGACTGGCAGTTTGAAGCGGGAGGGAGTCGTGGCAAAAAAGACCCGGAACAAACTGTTCCAGGTTTTCCCTTTCACACTGCACAGACTGATGCGGGAGCATACGGGGAGGAGGTGCAAGGGAGCGTTCACACTGTTGGCCCAGGGGCATGGCTGTAAGGCGTGGCTTTCTTTTTTTGTAATCTGGAGATATGTGCTTATGCGCATAAGCGGGGGGAAAAGCATGGCTTTTGGCGTTCACACTTTGTTGGTGCGGGATGGATGCGGGATAGTCACGCTTTCCAGGGTTTGATATCACTTTCACCAGGTATCTTTTACATTCGGGAGCGAAGCATTACAAGACAAGTTGAGTACGGCTGGGGAACGCTGGACAGATGTGCCTGTGTGAACGGCCCCTTTAATCCGGTTGTGGGATGTTTCTGAAACATGCCTATGTCGGGGCAAACTGCCAGTCTGAACTTGGCCACATTGAGTATAAATGGTGTAAATAAATACACTAGTTGGAAACTCTTAGGAAGGCAGTAGTAAATATTATAAGCTAAGGGAAGGTAAAATGTATATTACTGAAGTTCAGCCTCTCAATTATTGCCAAAGCCTCATAACCAGTTTCAGCAACTCAACATTTATTTTAATTACTTCAATTCTAGACTTTATCTTAACCTCAGAGCCTACTACATGGGGGATTGCAACTCCCCCTGAAGTCAAGTTATTACTTTTATATATTCCTTAATCTGATCTGGCATAGTAATTCCTATGTTCCTAAATGCCCCCCTCCCATTAACTCTTCTCTGATTAACTTATGGCACCTATTTAATTGCAAGTTTATCTGTGTCTCCTGAGAATAGTGACTTAAGCAGAGCTGACTAGTGCTTCGGTTCAAGATCAGAACACTAATAGCACTGTCAGAACTCATATAAGCATCACAGTGCTATGAAATAAATCATGACATTCCAAATTGTCATCTACAGGTAGGAAGGGGAAATGTGCTTATGGACGCAGATTCTGCTCTGGAGGAAATGATGGAAGGCATTATTAGTTGAATATAGTACACCGCCATAAGAGATCCAGGCACTAATATTTTTGGAGTTCTGGAGACTAACTGCTTTAACAAAGGAAATTAAAGAATGAAGAATAAATGGGCATGAATCCGACATTTGAAACCTCAACACTCAAAAAACAGTGGGAGAACATTCCATTGCTGATTGAAGAGTGGCAGTCCTCAAAGGAACTTTGAGGGGAAATTACAAAGTGAGACTGCTGAGTTCATTCACACGTTCAGAGCAATGGAACCTCACCCTGGGCCTATAGATCCTAATTGTCTGTACTGAGGCATTTCCCCTCTGCTGTGACCAAGCTGGTTGCAATAAGCCTGGTACTTCTGCATCCTTTACAAGCCTTCTTTGCAACACCCCTCCCACCTTCTGGCTGGGATAAAAAGCCTTAGATCTCCATTCCTACTTGTGTCTGACGAAGATTGCTGAAAATCTCGTTGCTCTCGAAGGTGCTACTGGACTCAAATCTAACTGCTTTAACAAACAAGATGAAGAAACTGCCCTCTTTCCAGATTCAGACACACACAGAGACATAAAACAGCCTATCCAGGGTTAGATTCTGAAACTTATGGGGGGGGGGGCTATTCTTTTCTTTTACCATATCCATTCCCAAATAACTTCTGTCTTGGACTTTTCTACTGTAAGTCTGTGGTTAGGTCTTCCTCTTTC
>NW_015167554.1:200829-202132 GCF_001447785.1 Gekko japonicus
TTACAACTTACCTGGCTACTTCTTGCTCCTCATGGCCCAACTGGGGGCTGCTGGAAGCAGGGGGTGGGGCTTATTGAATGTGCCCGCCCCCTGGGCTTTTTACTGCCGGAGCTCCGCTCCAGTGCGCTCCCGCAGGAAATGACCCCTGCATAAAACTCTCCTACACATCTCAAATGAATCAGCTTTCTTCCTGTCACCTTTCTTCATTATTCAGCCTTCACAACCATACATAGTAATGGAGAATACTATGGCATGAATTATCTTGATCTTGGTTGCCAGAGACACACCCTTACACTTAAGGATCTCTTCTAGCTCCTTCATGACTGCCCTTCCCAGTCTCAGTCTCCTTTGCAGTCTTGAACGGGAACTGTCAGAGCTAGGGACCCACCTTCTCGCATTTATCCTGTAAAGCCCGGTGCACATTGATAGCATGATAGCACTCAATACTAAATGAAAATCGATGAATTCTAATTAATAATAATTGTATTTGGTGCTCTGGCATGACACATCGCTTATGGGGCGATTTAACTTATAACAGGACATTAATTAACACTGTGTGACTTATATGGGCAACAGTACAACAGAGAACAGTACATTTCCCATATAAAGTGTGCTGTATATTTTTTTTAGACAAATTGGGCTTTGCCTCATGAAAGCTTATGCCACGATAAATTTTTTAGCCCTTAAAATGCCACAAGGCTGTTACATTGTCTCAAGCGGACTAACATTGGTACATGACCGGAATTTGTTTAAAAGTTTTCTCCTTTTATGGTTCCCTCCCTCACAATACTCCATGACAAGGGTGGAGAGAAGGTTGCCCGGGAGTGACCAGTCACTCTTCAAGAAATTAGAAGAAGCTCTCTGTACTCCTCCAGTGCTGCTGTAACTTTCTTATCCTTCCCTTTAAAGTGACCACAACAGCTTTTGTCTTCTTTCTGTTTTGTATGAAGAAGGAGGAGGAACACACACACACACACACACACACGTCTTCATTTTGGATGAGAAAGGGAGAGTACCTGCAAGGGAGAGTACCAGCATCTTTCCCCATCAGCCTATCTTCTTCCTTTGTGCATCCTTGGTCTATGTGGAAAAGGAACGTGCTACTGATTCTTACTCCCTGCATCAAAGCTAGGGTTGCCAAATCCATTTGTTCTCGTGGCGGGGGGCTCCCGGATGGCGTCCCCAGCACGCACGCGCGCGGGCTGCATGCACATCACCCGGATGTGACATGATGACGCCGGGCACGCTGAGGACGGGGCCACAGCCATTTGAGGGGAAAACTCTATGTTTTCCCCTCAAATGG
>NW_015167554.1:202322-208422 GCF_001447785.1 Gekko japonicus
AGGGATGTGATTCCAGAGAGTCCAGTCTATGAAGCTGCCATTTTCTCCAGGGGAATGGATCTCTATAGTTCGATGATCGTATATTCTAATAGCGAAGTCAGGATATCTTTGGATACTTAAATCAGGAGACTGAAGCAGTGAATGGACAAGACAGATCTTTCTACAAAGCTGAAAATGGCCCTAGGTTTGTAGAAAAATGTGAAATCTTAAAAAATGCACTGGGCAGCTTAAAAAATCCAAAACTGATAAAAGGAGTGCCTGTAGCTTTAAGCAATAGACTCCCTCAGTGGCAGTTACTGGGCAACCACAGCATTCCAAGTCTTGCTTCAATTAGTAAAAGCAAGGGGGAGGAGGAAGAGCCCTTTCCAGGCCTATTTTGGCCACTGAGGGAGGGCACCTTGGGGCCAGGCCTGACTAGGGTTGCCATCTCCAGGTTAGGAAGCTTCTGGAAATTTTGGGGTGGAGTCTGAGGAAATCAGGGTTTGGGGAGAAGAGAGGCCTCAGCTAGACATAATGCCACAGAATCCACCCTCTACAGCAGCTATTTTCTCCAGAGGAACAGATCTTTGTTGTCTGGAGTTCAACTGTAGTTCTGACAGATTTCCAGGTCCCACTAAGAGGTTGGCAACCTGAGGCCTGGCTAGGGTCACCAGGTTTCCTTGTCATGCCAGTGGAGGGATTTGGGGAGCATTCTGGGATGTCCCCAATGCAATGACATCACCCAGAAGTGATGTTGTGTGGCAATGCTCTGGTTTGAGGGCAAAACTCTATTGTTTTAGGCCAAATTTACCATAGAGTTGTGCGTTCAAACTGGAGCGTCCCATGCAATGTCACTTCCAAATTTATAACTGCTCTGTAGATGACAGAGATCAGTTCCCCTAGAGAAACTGTGATTTGCTCTACACACCTAGTCACCATTTTGTGATTGGTAACTTCCAATACTAAAAAAAATAAAGTCGGTACCAAAAACACGTAGCCTGCCTTCCCTAGATCTGTGAGAGAGACTATCCTAAGTTTTCTTGCCAGGTTACTTACTGCGCTGAATTTATACTAGTGATGCATTATTTTCCCCCCATTTTGTTTCATTTCCATACCTGTTTGTTAAGACCAGTTTCATTATCCCTATATTTCTTTAGCAGATTTCCTATTGTTGTTGATTCCTTTTATGAAATTCTCCTGCATCATATATATA
Source organism: Gekko japonicus (assembly GCF_001447785.1). Classification (NCBI taxonomy): domain Eukaryota; kingdom Metazoa; phylum Chordata; class Lepidosauria; order Squamata; family Gekkonidae; genus Gekko; species Gekko japonicus. The sequence continues at coordinate 203,515 of NW_015167554.1, forward strand.
TGATATACCATTTTTATTCCATTTATATACAACTGATGCAAAAACAGGTGTCAGCTCTAACAACAATAGTCCTATTGAATTTTCTTGGATGACTGGGAAAAAGAATGACCACAGATGCATCCTGAATAGGATGAAACCATAAATGAAATTTTGACTTGAAAGTCATCATGAAAGCTGTTCATATCCCTGCTTTAAACTTTGATTCCAGAACTTGAAACCCAACACAATATTCATGGTTCCATATGAGACCTGGTTGATATTTATTGTCTATCTGCATATTTATTTTCATTTTGAATTCTGTAAATTCAGTTTTGAAACAGAAATAATATAAAATCATCTCTCAGTATTGTGTTTTCATTACAAATGTTTTAGATATGGAGCCACATTCAAAATGGCAAGTTTTTGTACTGAATGTGTGCTTCATTCATGCAGGGTCATGTCCCACCAACCAGCATGTATCTTGCTCTGATTTTATGAGTTAGAAAATAAGCCTAGAATTATGCTAGTTTTCTATCAATAGAAGACATTTGGGACACTGAAAGCCCAAAAGAGACAGTATAACTGTCTTTAAAAAATGTTTTTTTGGTAAATGTTACAAGTGTAGCAGCAACTGCTTACTAGCCACTATTTTATAGAAAATAATGTTTCATGAGCTGCCTTTAGAAATCTCCATGCAGATGATTATGTAGGTATATACAATCCCTGGGACAGAGGATGTTTTAATTGTAATGCTTATAGATTATATTATAGTTCACTGTACTTTACACAGTTTCCTGCCATAGAAGTTTGAATATGTTTAAATGGATTTTCTTGGCTGTGCTTGACTCTCTATACAAGACCAGTGAGGCTCTTTTAAACTTCAATTTAGTGAATTTTTGTTGTCCCCTTCAGGCCAGGTGTAAATAAGAAAGGTTTAATTTGTAGCAACTTGAAAGGCTTCACATTATTAAATGACAAGGAAACATTTCAAACTACAACTGTGTTAAATAAGAGCAGAGTTTTTATTATATGGGGGGGATCACAAATAATACCCAGCTTTAATGGCCTTTATTACTTACTAGGAAAAAGGCCCGTTGTGGAAATACATACAACGACCTCTAGAAAGAGGCTCTGGGCGGGTGCCCTGGCCTTGAACACTCAGTGTCAATTTGCTGTGGCGACCTCAGCAGGGTATAATGACACTGAGTCCACCATTTTCTCCAGAGCAACTGGTCTCTGCTACGTAAAGAACAGTTGTAATTTTGAGTGATCTCCAGCCCTCACCTGGAGATTGGCAACGATGGTTCCCCAGAAGGGAATGGTTGGTTTGGAGGGTGGAGTCTATGGCTTTGTACCTGTCCGAGGTCCCATGCCTCCTGAAACCTCACCCTCTCCAGGCTCCATCCCTCACATCTCCAGGAATTTCCCACCTGGAGTTGGCAACCCTATCTCCTTCCCAGCCAATCATCAACCTACCTTTATTTCCCCCTCACTCTTCAGCTTTCCACCCCCCACACACCTGCAGCCTCTCCCATGCTCTGAAGCCCTGACTGCTACGTCACACTGGCTGTCATACGGGGGCCACCTCAGCAGCATATAAGGATACAGAGCCCACCATTTTCTCCAGGGGAACTGATCTCTGCCATCCGGAAAGCAGTTGTAATTCTGAGTGATCTCCAGCCCTCACCTGGAGATTGGACACATTTTACCTCAGAAGAGCAAACTGCTTAGAATGTTAGAGGCAAAAGCCAATCAAGTCGCATATGCAAACGACCTCTGTGTTCCAAGGCAGAGGCCAATGAGGCTGCATATGCAAATAACCTCTGTGTTTTGACTGGCTATGGGGGGGAGAGGAACAGCAAAATGTTTAGAATGTTGGAGGCAGGACTCAGGCAAAGCAGCCAGTGGATAGGGAGACCCTCTGAATGACAGATCAGAGAGCGAACTGATTTTGGAGCGTGTGGAATGTTCTAGAGAAGTGCCACCACCATTCGGCTTTTATTTATAAGGGAGATTGTATTGAATATATTCATCATCATAAGAGGTCAGAACAACAACTTTTTTTGTCTACTTGGTACTTGCATACTGAAGAAAAATCTCTCAGAACAGGACTACATCTGGATTGCTGTCTATTCCTTCATCCGCATAATCTTTGAACTGTATTTGAATGTGAATTGTCATTCCTCAGTCACTATAATCTTTGTTTATTTCTCGGTATTTTTATTTCTCGGTATTGTACATTCTTTTGCAAGCATTGCCATAACAATCCTTAATATAGTCAGTGTTTTTATCAACACTAGTTCTTCCTTATCTGTTTTTTTCATTAGCCACTAATGCCATAAGAGCTTGTTTACTATCCACAGACTTCTGTGGATATCACTTTCCATTCAAAAACATGAGCAAACCTTTACTTTGTAGGAAAAAAAAAATCTCCAGAGTCAAAATGAATGCTTGGTCCATTATTGTTTTCTTGCAAATATAAGCGAAGCAATTGGAAACAATATGTTCAGAGTTACTTTATGAATTACAAACAAAATAGAGAAATCTGTTTTTTTTTTTAAAAAATCAACAGAAGGCATTTATTCATCTACCTTAAAAAAAAACCCTTTCATTCTTAAAGTACACATATTATTAGGTAAACTGGTGTTAATTGTCCAGTAACACAACAAGTGTGAGTGAGTAACAGCTTTCTCCAGGTGGGAGGAAGGGTGAGCAAAAGATCACACAGGTCTTGAAAAAGCAGAAATTCCACATGAGGGAAAGTCACTTGCGAAGCTTTGTTTTTAAAACTTTCCAAAAGGCCAGATTTAGGCTTGCAGTCCTGCAATTAAACTTACTTCTTAATAGACCTGCTTAGAATTGCTCCCTATGAGGAACCGGGGTCTGATGAGACAATACATTAAACAGAAGCCACTAATGCCATTGTGTTTAATGTATGATCTGAAGTTCACCTTTAAAATAGTGTGTGAGGGACACAAACAAGCTCCTGAGTGAGTGCAGAGGTAGAAGGACCTTCATAATTCTCTCCCTTCCACCTTGCATGCTTTTGCTAGCAGGAAAAGGCTGAGGGGGGGGGGTCTTGTTTGTTTTCCTGCCGGTTCCACCTCTCTCCTGGGCAGACACATAATGGTCCAATCTGCAGTGGTCTTTCCTGCCATTGTGCCACCGACCCCACATCGCCTAACAAATTTCTGTCTGCATCTCATTCTGCATCTGCTCTCATATTGCTTCGTCTCAGCATCAGCTGTCCGCATCACTTTATTGCCATTTAGTGGCAACTCCAAGGTCCCTACGGCGGTTCACCGTGTTATGCAGATTTGGTTTTAAGGTGGTTTAATTGCTCCTCCCTGCCCTCCGAGCCACTGTGAGTGATAAGCAGACAGGTGGAGCTGAATTCTCCCACCCCCCCTTCCTAAGGAGATACGCAAATTGTCACAAAGGAAACAAGTTAGCTGAAAATCTAGTAGTCTGTGTTTAAAAGCAGCCAGGGAACATTTTTCTGCAATCATATTTTTTGGGGAGGGGGGGTCGGAAGCATGTCCACCCCTGAACCATTTGTTATTTCCTGGGGCAGTCCCCAGAATGCACTGCCTGGCAACTGCCAGGTGTTTTGTGTTTTTACCCAGCTCATTTGGTCTTTCCTGTCCCCCCTCTGCCTCCCACTCTGCCAGGTTACCCCCCCCCCTTTACACTCTGTGGGGGGGTTGTGAGTGCCGTTTCCTCCCCGCAGCGCAGTGCCCTGCCGGTGCCCCTGAGAGTCCATTCCTCCCCCCTCTCTCTCGTGCTCTCCCTAAACATGATGCAGATAGCAAGCTTTTATACTGAGTCAAATGGGAGGCAACAGAAGTCGGCACCACAGCTGAATGAAGCAGCGCTACACGGCGGATGCAGATTGGGCCAAAGAAGGAAAGCAGTAAGAGAAACAGCCTGGCCCCTTGGCTCTTTTCTGCTAGTGAAAGTGTGTGAAGAATAAAAGCTGGAGTTTTTTACCCTGCTTTTCTCTATCTTAAGGAGTCTCAAAGCAGTTTACAATTGCCTTCCTCTTTCCACAACAGGCACCTTGTGAGGTAGATGGGGAGTTCTGAGATAAACTGTGACTGGCCCAAGGTCACCCAGCAGGCTTCGTGTGGTGGAGTGGGGAATCAAACTCAGTTCTCCAGATTAGAGTCCATTGTTCTTAACCACTACACTGCACTGGCTCTGTGGGGTGGAAGGGAGGGAATGATGAAGCTTCTTCGGCCTCTGCAGGTGCTCTGGAACCGATTTGTGCCACCCTCACTATTTTACAGGTGAGCATCGGGTCACATTACAGTTGCCAGGTCTGGGTTGGAAAATACCTGGAGACTTTGGGGGTGGATCCGGGAAAGGGCAGGGTTTGGGGAGGGGAGGGGCCTCAGCATAGTACAATGTCATAGAGTCCACCATTCAAAGCAGCCATTTTCTCCAGGGGAGCTGATCTCTGTCAGCTGAAGATCAGTTGTAAAAGCAGGAGATCTCCAGGCCCCACCTGGAGGCTGGCAACCCCAGGCCACATGTTAAAAATGAGTTTCTCCCAATCCAACCCTTGTTTAACATGTCATCTAAGCAGCCCCTAAAGGTAAGAAGTGAGGAATGAGTTTATCAGGCACACAGACAACAGTAAGGGTCGAATCCTGTCACTCTGTTTACCTAACAGGGACATGTTCTTCAGGCTTAAATAGCTCTCCTCTGATGTAAGAAGCATTCTATTGGAGGAAGATTTTCTTGTGTCACAGGGGGTCTACTTAAGCCAAAGGAGAACATGCCACTGTTTGAAAAACAGAGTGATACCATTCATTCATTCTTCTTTTTTTAATGTAGGCATTACAGGGATAGCTTGCCTGCAAGAACAGACAGAAAATCATAGCAGGATACTACTGGGGGGGGGGGGGATGAGGCATAGACTATACA
>NW_015167554.1:208452-243295 GCF_001447785.1 Gekko japonicus
GAGAGTCGTGGAGATGTGGGGGGGGGGTGAGCCTGGGGAGGGCAGGATTTAAGGAGGGGTAAGACCTCATTGGTACGCAATGCCATAAAGTTCATCCTCCAAAGCAGCCATGTTCTCTGGGGGGAACAGATCTCTTTTGTCTGGAGACTGTTTGTAATTCCAGGAGATCTCTAGGTCCCACCTGGAGACTGGCACCCATAGTATTAAGCAAGTAAAACTTCACCTTGAACTCCATGGAGGAAGAGCCTCATTAAAACGTGATGGTTAGGAGCAGTGCCAGATTGAAAAATGGTTGGTTGAAAAATCGTACCCAAGGAGTGCTTGTAAATGGCTCTGCATCTACATGGAGGGAAGTCTCGAGTGGAGTACCACAGAGCTCGGTCCTAGGCCCGGTGTTGTTCAATGTTCTTATAAATGACCTGGAGGAAGACATAGAGGGGATGCTTATCAAGTTTGCAATATGACAGGAAGCTGAGTGGGATTGCTAATTCTGAAGGAGACAGAGTCAGGATTCAAAATGATCTAGATAGGCTGGAACAGTGGGCTGAGACAAATAAAATGAATTTCAATAGAGAGAAGTGCAAAGTCCTACACTTAGGTACAAAAAAATCAAAGGCACAGATATAGAATGGGAGGGACTCGGCTTGACAGCAGCACACGTGAAAGGGATCTAGGTGTTCTGGTTGATCACAGGCTAAACATGAGCCTGCAGTGTGATGTGACTATGAAGAAAGCTAAAACAATCTTAGGATGCATTAACAGAAGCATTGTGTCCAGATCACGGGAGGTGGCAGTTCCACTCTATTTTGCTATGGTCAGGCCTCACCTGGAGTACTGTGTCCAGTTTTGTGCACCACATTTTAGGAAGGATGTTGACAAGCTCGAGAGTGTCCAGAAGAGGACAACCAGGATGGTGAGAGGGTTGGAATCCAAGTCTTATGAGGAAAGGCTGAAAGAGTTGGTTATGTTTAGCGTGGGAAAGCGAAGGCTTAGAGGGGACATGATTGCAGTCTTCAAGTATTTGAAGGGCTGTCACGTTGAAGATGGAGCAGATCTATTCTCTCTTGCTCCGGATTACAAGACTAGATCTAATGGGTGGAAATTACAAGGGAGTTGTTACTGGCTAAATATCAGGAGAAACTGCCTAACTGTAAGAGTGGTTGAGCAGTGGAACAGACTGCCTCAGGAGGTGGTGGATGCTCCTTCGCTGGATGTTTTCAAGCGGAGGCTGGACAACCATCTTTCAGGTATGTTGTAGGGCTATCTTTCAGCTATGCTCCTGCAGAGTGCAGGGGGTTGGACTAGATGACCTGCAAGGTCCCTTCCAACTCTAACATTCTATGACTCTATGATTAAGCCATGAAAAGAAGAATAGTTGAATTTATACCCCACCCTTCACTCAGAGTGGTTTACAATCTACTTCTCCTCCTCTCCCCACAGCAGACACCCTGTGAGGTAGGTAGGGCTGAGAGAGCTCTGAGAGAACTGCTCTTGAGATAACAGCTCTGAGAGAACTGTTACTGAACCAAGTTCACTCAGCTGGCTGTATGGAGTGGGGAATCAAACCTGGTTCTTCAGATTAGAGTCCACCCCTCTGAACCACTACACCAAACTGGCTCTAATAGACCCTAAACTCTTTAAAGTTGTTTTAAATATTTTTTTTATTTTCTACATACTACAAACCTAACATACTACAAACTAACTAAAAATACAGCTACACAAAGACCATATATGATAATTATTGTAATATTAAGTCAAAGTTTTCCTCTTATTCTTGTTAAAAATAAAAGTCACTCTGTTATTTCAATATGGATAAAGTTAAAGTTATTGACAATGCAAGACTTTGTAATATAAACCTTTCTACTTAGATTTAAGCTATTTTTTTTTTGCCTTTCTTTCCTTTCCTCTTGTTTTTATATTCCCGAGGTGGTTTGGGTGCTGCCTCTCCCAATTCTGATTCGGATTCTACTTCTGAGCTGCCATCTGTAGATGTTTCACAACTTCCCAAGCCATGCGAACTGTCCAGTTCTCCTTCTTCTTCCTCTGTGTTCTTTTCATCTTTTTTTGGATCTTGATGTCTGTCCAAAAACTGCTTCGCTTTAATAAGAGTCAATCTTTTCTTTTTTGCCTATATAACTATATAACACTATAACTAAAAACCCAAGAGGGAGGGTCCTCAACAATTAGTATCCTGTTAGTATTAAAAAAAAAATAACTTTTTGTTTAAGTCAATGTAATCAGAAGTTAGTAAGTCCGTGTTAGTATTCTCTCCATCGTCTTCAGTGTGTGCTCAGAGTCCTTTCATCTTCGTCTTTGTTTGCAAATCTCAAATTTATAAAGAGTTACTTTGGTCCTCTAAGCCGCAGGTCGTATGTTTGTTTGGCCTCGCCACCTGTTGCTCCCTGGTCTCCGTCCCTGTCTTCTGTGGTATCTGCTCCGCCCTCTCCTTCTTGCTGTTCTTCTTTCGCTCCGAAGAACCGCTTCAGCCATTCTTCTGCTTTGAAGACCGAGTCAATTTTTCCGCTTTGTCTCTGTATTTGAACATGACACCTTCTGGGAAATTCCAGGAATATGGAATCTGGTTGATCTGCAAGGTTGAAATCAATTCTTTATATGCTTTTCTTTTTTCACGAACTTCAAATGGAGTGTCTTTCAAAACCCTGATGGGTGTAGTTCCCAGCTGCAGGGGATTAGCTGCTGTTGCTTTTAGAATATCATCTCTTGTCTGTCTTTGGAGAAACTTGACGACAATTTCACCGGGCAGGTTATTCCGTTTAATATATTTTGAGTATGATCGATAGACCACTTCAATCTCTGCTTCTGCTTCTGCCGATGAGCAACCTATCACCGGTGCGATGAGCTCTGCCATCATCTTTTTCAAGTTTTCTCCTTGCGATTCAGCTATCCCCTGAAACCTGAGTATCTTGTTTGCTTTTTCCATTTGAAGATTCAGCAATCTGCGTTCCTGTAAGTCCTGTCACTGTTCTAGCAGACCAACATTCTTTTTGACTTTCTTGGTATCGTGCACTGTCTCTTTAAGTTTTTCGTCTGTTTGGATCGACTTTTTAACCAACTCGGCTATCTGCTGCTGTTGCTTTGCTAGGCTCTGGTTGGATGCGGTCATCTGTTGGTTAATACCATCAAGTCTTTCGTTTATTGGCTTGAGCAGTTCCGATAGCATAGAGAACAGATCTCCTGTCTCCTCGATCCTCGGACTTTGACTGCCCCGCCCAACTTGTCTGCCTAGTTTTCCCCGCGCGCCGGCCATTTTCCACTTTGTTTACACTAGAAGACCTCTTCACTCTTCTTCGAAAAAGCGCTCAAGTTTTTCTGCAAACGCAGCTAAGTCTCTTGCACACTATAACCTTCTCTCCGCCCCCCCTCTGTTCTTTTTAACACAGTTCAGTTTGTTTACGCCGGGGAATCGTACCCAGCACCGCTTCCAGATGGGTGGGGGGGGAACTCACTTTTCAAACTTTTTCGCTTGACTCTTTCTCCGATTCATTGATGATCTGCATCCAGACTTCTTGTAGCTTCATTAAATTGCTGATCCTCATGGCTTGTCCCGGCTGGCATCAGCTGAGCTCGGTAAAAACCGAGCCTCACAGGGGGCGGACCGATTGGAGCAAAGGAGCGCCTCAATTCTCCGGCATTACGCCGTCGAAGAGGTTGCCCCTCCAGTGCCCCCGGCTTGGAGCCTTTCACTAAGGCTCACCTGGGGGTGTCACTTGAGGTGGCACCCCTCCAACCCCACTGGAGTGCGGAATGCCTCCCCAGCGGTAGGGGAGAGCGTCCGCCATCGCTGAGCCAGAGACCAGAAGTCCAGGCAGGGGTTTTTTTTTTGATAAATTCTGAATTTCGCTTTTTAGTACTTCTGCTTTGATGCCTGTCACTGGTGCAAGCGCTTCACTAAGGATTTCTTTCAGATTCTCAGGTTTGTCTTCTGGTACACCCTGAAATCCCAACACATATAAAGATTTTTCCATTTGTAGCTGCAAAAGTTGAGTTTTATCAGAAGATCTTTCTTTTCCCACAACTTCCAGTCTTTGCTTTTGTCTTATTAGCCACTTTTTCTGTTCTTTTATTAGACTCTTTTAGCTGTTCTTGCAAAGACTCCAAGGTCTTGTTGATGTTAGTCATCTGTGCCACCAGAGGTCGCAATGCAGTATCCAGCATGCCTGGAAAGTCAAAGTTAACTTCCGGTTTGGAGACCAGACGTGCTGAGCTGGTAGCTCCTTGTTGAATCTTCGCTTTCGCCGCCATCTTTTCAGCCCAATAAGACATTGTTTATGTTTTGGGAAAAGTTCGCTTAAGTCTTTAGATGTTTATGAGCTCTAATGCCTTTAACAGTCTGGCATTGTGCTAGTTGAAATCAGTGATTCGCCTAAATGCCTCTACTTTCTGCCCCCTTTGTAATGCTTTTAAACCTTCTTTATCATTTTCAAGGGGTGGGTAGCCTCCCCCCCTCCGCTTTGTCTTGGGGGCACCTGGGCTAGCATGATCCGCTTCATCAGATAAGAGATGATCCGCTTCATCAGATAAGAGAAAGTCTTTTTGTTTTTGCCCGGTCTGTTGCTTGCTGATCCAGTATGCTTGTCTCATGCCCAGAATGGTACCACAGTGCTGGGACCTATAGAGACAGGGAGAGCCTCGATCCTTTGGCCTCAAGCCTTGGGACAGGCACCTCCAGTGCCCCAGACTGAGAGGCCTCTACAAGGACTCTAGGGAGAGTCCAGAACCAGCCAGACTCCCTCCCTGCTGCTGGGTCACAGGCCGCTCTCTCCATAGCTTCGGAGGAGCGCGCCCGCCATCAATGTGCCGAAACCGGAAACACTCTTTAAAGTTCTAAGGGCCCCAGAGAATGACCTTCCCAAAATGTACATGAATGTGTTGTAATGCAGAGGCCCCAAACTCTAGTTTGCTTTGCTTGTTTTTGAATGCAGTTCCTGGTGGGTGGGGGAATGTCTAGGTCATGGCGGTGGCTCCACAGATTTGTATATCATTTGCATGAAGATCTGAAATTAAATCTAACACATTTCCAGCGAAAGGTCTCACATAGTTGGTGTTCAAAAGATTTTTTTTGTACCTGTGCATCCAGAGAGCAGTAGGTTCTTTCTTTCTCTGACTGAAAGAATTTGTTACCTACTCATTTCTCAGTTTAGACAACTGGGGGGAAAGGAACAGATTGTTTCTTTAGCCAAACATAACCTATTCAGATGAATTGGATTACTCTTCTACCTGCATTTCTTTGTACCCATCTTTAAAGCAACTTTTGGGTGTTGTTTAACTCCTCAGTAAAGCACATAAAAAGGTAATAAAATATGTTTTTTCTTTCCTTCATGACTTTGAAAAAATATTTTTGAACCTTCGTTCATCACTTTGACATCTTTAGTCTTAGTGCACTGTTTATTTTACAGCACCTACTAAAAATGTTATAGTTTAACAACATGGCTGGACTGTTTATTCATTTGTAAGTTGCACTAAAGGAGGCGGTGGCTGGGGTGTCATCCTGTACAGCAGATTTCTTACTCCTGCACAGCCAACAAAGAGGAATTCTCTTAATTCCTCTTTACTCAATAACTCCTTGGAATTTCTGTTCTTTTTTTTTCTTTTTTAGGAATCTGGAGTCTGTTTCGAATCAATTCAGTTTTGATCAAAAGTGAAATTCAAATAAGAGAAGGAGTAGGAAGGAAGGCCACACCAAATTTCAAAATTGTTCCAAGCTGGCAATGTCTTTCCAGACCTTCTTACCCTCTTACTAGAGCACCTCCAATGTCATATTCAACATCAAAAGACCTGCAAGAGCTACAAAAGTTACAAGAGCTACAAGAGTTACAAAAGGGTGCATAGAGGTATAACAGAAAACCACAAAGAGAAATTGAAAAGGAATTCTTCTTTTGAAAGATGCAAAAAGAAGAGAGAAATCCATGGTTATATCTAGAAAAAAAGTGAATTTTGGAAATAGAAATTCTACTCCCCATAAAATCGCTATCACCAACAGCAGCTCTATAAGCATTAACTGGCCAAGTGTATTATTAGGAACAGAGAGTACCCATTTCTATATTCCCTGGGCCTATTCTGTTTTCTGACTATGGTTTGAGAACCAGAGATGTTTTTTGCTATGCATACAGGATGAAAGATAATTTGGCGGTTTGATAATGTTAGCACTAACTAGCAACAGATCTTACAGTTATGGAATATGAGCATGACAATGAACACATGAAGCTGCGTTATACGAAGTCAGATCATCTATCAAGGTCAGTACTGTCTACTCTGACTGGCAGCTCAGGTCAAAGTCTTTCACATCACCTATTGCCTGATCCTTTTAACAAGAGATGTTGAGGACTGAACCTGGGATCTTCTTCATGCAAATCAGATGTTCTACCACTGAACCATGACCCCTCCATTCATCTAGAAGGTATCTCCAAGTTATCAGGCAACAAGTACATATTAAATCAGTGGCATTTATCATTTTCAGCACAATTTTGTGGACCTTTATTACATACCCAGAGAAATGCTGAGTGTCACTTTGGGGTCAGGAAGCAATTATTCTCCAGGCCAGTTTGGCTGGAGATCCTGAGGGTTTTTTTTGCCATCTGGGCATGGAATAGGGGTCACTGGGGCTGTGGAGGGGGAGGTATTTGTGAATTTCCTGCATGGTGCAGGGGGTTGGACTAGATGACCCTGGAGGTCCCTTCCAACCCTATGATTCTGTGATTTACAGCTCAATACTTTGCAATACTGAACCACATACTTCAGAGCAAGATTAACCACTGGATTCCATTGCATGTCTTTATTAAAAGAGGTAAAACAATAGCATCTGTAAGACTTTTGCTATAGAATTGGAGAGGATAGTATAACACTGCTATTTATGGCCTGGCAGAGTGTGAAGAGTTCTCCTGCTCTATTTTCTACCAGGACAGAAGGGCACTCATAATTAGTTTGAGAACTGGAGTACAACACAGGCGTGATGATTCCATCCTGGCCCTTCAAACCACAGCTAGCTGTGCAAAACAGTCAATCATTCAGAAAACGCTAGGAAGCATTTGCTGCATTACTGAAGCATATGTATCCAGATGTCTCCAATAATTTCTAAAGGCCAGGATATACGATCCACATCTACTTCCTTCTATTCACTTGTCACAGCATGACAACAGCTAAGCGAGTAACCTCGCTTCCAGTTCCAAGCCTTGGTGTGATTCCCAGAAGAGCTACAAAGCAGAATTCTGATGGTGACAGTCATTTCCCTACAGCATAGCATGAATGCCACCAACTATGTGATGAACCATCAAGATACTGCTTATTTTAAATTGCAAATAAATCATCAGTGTGAACATATTGGGAAAGAAAATGGGCATTATGAGCAGGGTAATGTCAGTTTTTTAAAATATACGTTTTTATTAAGGGAAATTTAAACTAAAAAAAATAGTGGCTCTGCAGGGAAAATACTATAATATTATATGAAATAAAATTATATAATTTTTATGCAAAGAAAACCAAGATAATATATATACACAAACAGTTTCAAAAGTCAAATTTGGCTTAATCATTTATATTACTGTATTAACAGCCATTTTCAAAATCACAGAATTCCAGATTCTCCTGAAGCTCCCAGTGTCTTGGGAGTTTGCAGTAGGTTAATGTTAATAACGTATACATAATAACTTAATGTTACTATACCAATCCGTCTTTAAAGACCTACGCTCAGATTTCCAAACCCAGAGTTTTCAAACATCCTCAGAAACCCAAAAGGGTGCTGGTACTGACAAGGTATTTATGCCTCATAGTAGCTGCAGTGACTAAAAAGAAAGGAAAGGTGAATTTCCTGTCTCAAGCCCCAAAGGAAGGAGAAACACAGGTCCATCATAAAGAGATTGCCCTCCCCTCAAAAAAGAGTTCCGTCAACTAGTACAGGCAACATAATAGGAGGTGCTGAAGATGGGCCTCAGAGCGAGGGTCGTACATTCCTGGGAACTAGCTCTGGATGGGTGCCTTCTGGTCCCTCTCACATGCCATTGGGAACTCATGCACTAATCTGTCTAATCCCTGGTCACTTGATGTTTCCACAGATAAAAACCATGGTAGATCTGATGAATCTTGTTGAGTTCTACCTGACATCTTGCAGGAAACCTCTCCAACATCTCCTTGAGTTTCTTGTTCCATGTTTTCCTCCCAGCCTCCAATTTGCTCTCACATTCCACTATGCTGGGGATTTCAGGACTCAGCTGAAATTTGAGATCCTATTTGTTGTGTGGAGAAGATTCTGTGGGGGGGAGGGGGGTTGTTAGAGGAGGAAGCTGAAAAGATGCCACTTGAGAAGGGGTTGCAACCTTCAGGTGGTGGATGGAGATGTCCTGAGATTACAACTGATCTCTAAGCAACAGAGATCAGTTCAACTGGAGAAAATGGCTACTTTGGAAGGTGGACCTTATGGCATTATAACCCACTAAAGCCCCTCCCCTCTCCAAATCCTGCCATCCACAGGCTCCACCCCCAAATCTCCAGGTATTTCCCAATCTGGAGCTGGCAACCCTATACCTGAGATCAAAGAAAAAGAAGAAGAAGAGAAGAAGAGATTGGATTTATACCCCGCCCTTCACTACCCAAGGGAGTCTCAGAGTGGGTTACAAACTCCTTTCCCTTCCCCTCCCCACAACAGACACCCTGTGAGGTAGGTGGGGCTGAGAGAGCTCTGATAGAAAGTGTTCTTTTTCAAGAACAGCTGTGCCAGGACTATGGCTTGCCCAAGGTCATCCAGCAGGTGCAAGTGGAGGAGTGGGGAATCAAACCCGGTTCTCCCAGATTAGAGTCCACGCACTTAACCACTACACCAAACTGGCTCAAGCTGTTGCTAGCCAAACCAGCTACTGCAGCAGGTACACCAATAGTGTGGCTTTTATTAGTGACTTCACATCTAATTATTTATTGTCTGATGTTCCTACTGAGAAAAAAGATATAGGTTTTTGTGGAATGATTACTATTTGATTTCCTCCCGAGTTAGCCAATGAGAAGTCATTTGAAATAACAGGATTATAGTAAGTGTCGCTTCAGAATAAATAAAATAAAATGGGAACCTGCCACACTCTCACTTTTATGATTGATCAGATTACATTTGAAGTCACTCTCACTATCATTGGGGCTCATTGATGTGTGATTTGGTATAACGAGTTCTCTCCTTAGATTTCCTTTAAATTCAGAACTGTTCTCCATTTCAGCTAGTCGTTTATCATCTCATCAAAGGATGTGAAGGATTCCCTGTGCAATTCCATCATCCCCTGTACTTAATGCACCCAAAAGAGTCTATTCAGGGTTTTCATACCGATAGGCTGAAAACAAAAGGTGATAGAAATATTTCACTCAGTGCTTTCAGATATTATTCATGATGCCACTTTGGATCAGTATGGATGGAGGATTTACGAAGTGAAGAAAAAAATGCTGAATCTCTAGATTAGCAACTTTTATGTTGCCATCTGATGCTCCCTTAGCCCCTTTCTGTGATGCCTCTGTCTTATTTGGGATAGGACCATGGCTCGGTAGTAGAACATCTGCTTACTTGCTTTATGTACAAAATCTGTATCCCACCCGTCTGCCCTGACAAGGGCCACCAAGGCTGCTAACGATTTTAAAAATGCAAGATAAAACCATATTTTAAGACCATTCAAATCACACAAACCCCTCCAAAACTCAGGTCATTAAAATAATTTTAAAGAGTTAAAAATAGAATTGTAATGCATGCAAAACATAAACATATTGATTAGGAAAGAGGGATCGTTGAGGGATTGACAAAAGAAGAAAAGGATTCACCCGCTGATTGAAAGCAGCAAAATAAGGGGACAGATGAATCTCCCTGGGGAGAGAGTTCCAGACTTTCGATGCCATCACCAAGAAGGCCCTCTCCTGGGTTGCTATGTGACCATAATGGTTGGGCAGATTAATAATTAATTAGTTGGTCCTTCAGGTATGTTGGTCCCAAACCATATAGGGCTTTGAAGGTCAAGACCAGCACCTTCAGTTGTGCCCAGAAACAAATTAGGAGCCAGTGTAGATGGACCAAGACTGGAGTGGCATGGTCTCTTTGACCCACTTTGGACACAGCAGGTCTCAGGTTCAATTCCTTATCCTGTAATCTCTGGTTAAAAGTACTGTAGTGATGTGCTGTGAAAGTGATGTGGGTGCTGTGAAAGACTTCAGCCTCACACCCAGGAGAGCCGTGGCCTATTGGAATAGACAATACCGACCTTGATGGACCAGTGGTCTGGCTCAGTGTAAGGCAGCTTCATGTGCACATCTAATTAATGGAGAATGGTTAATAATGGCTATTGTATGCAATGGATTAGATCCAAAGGACCAAGATCACAGAAATGCTCATTCCTATAACACCCTCCTCTCTGCTTCCCCTGTGCTCCATGGTAAGAGACTCCAGGAACGATGTGGGATATGACGTGAAGCTCTGCAGTGGGAAGTAGAGGGGACCAAAACAGATCCCTCTTGAACACCAAAGAGCTCAGGAGGAGAAAGACTGCAGATCTAACCCACCACTGACAGTCCCTAGCACTGGATACAAGTTAATTATCAGAAGCTATGCAGAGGAAGTAATTAAATTGTCTGTCTGTCCGTCTGTCCATCCATCCACACACAAATTTAGGAGTTTATAATAATAGTCCCACCAAAAGAGAGGTTACCACTGTTTGTTTAACCACAGAGATAAGAACATAAGAACATAAGAACATAAGAGACGCCAATGTTGGATCAGGCCAAAGGCCCATCCAGTCCAACACTCTGTGTCACACAGTGGCCAGAAATACCAGTGCCATCAGGAGGTCCAGCAGTGGGGCCAGGACATTAGAACCCCTCCCACTGTTGACCCCCCCCAAGCACCAAGAAGACAGAGCATCACTTGCCCCAGAGCCCCTAGCTATACCTTGTGGCTAATAGCCACTGATGGACCTCTGCTCCATATGCTTATCTAATTCCCTTTTGAAGCCGTCCATGCTTGTAGCACCCACCACTTCCTGTGGCAGTGAATTCCATGTGTTAATCACTCTTTGGGTGAAGAAATACTTCCTTTTATCCGTTCTAACCCGACCGCTCTGCAGTTTCATGGAGTGCCCACGAGTTCTTGTATTGTGAGAAAGGGAGAAAAGTACCTCTTTCTCTACCTGCTCTTTCCCATGCATAATCTTATAAACCTCGATCATGTCACCCCTCAGTCGTCTTTTCTCCAAGCTAAAGAGCCCTAAGCGCTTTAACCTTTCCTCATAGGGAAAGTGTTCCAACCCTTTTATCATTCGAGTTGCCCTTTTCTGCACTTTTTCCAAAGCTATAATATCCTTTTTAAGGTGTGGTGCCCAGAACTGCACACAGTATTCCAAATGAGGTCTCACCATTGATTTATATAGGGGCATTATTATATTGGCTGATCTGTTTTCAATACCCTTCCTAATAATCCCCAGCATAGCATTGGCCTTCTTTATTGCAGTCACACACTGTCTCGACATTTTCAGTGAGTTATCCACTACAACTCCAAGATCTCTCTCTTGCTCAGTCTCTGCCAGTTCAGACCCCATCAATGTGTATTTATATTTAGGATTTTTGGCTCCAATGTGCATCACCTTGCACTTGGCCACATTGAACCCCATTTGCCATGTTGACGCCCACTCGCCCATCCTTGACAGATCCCCTTGGAGTGCCTCACAATCCTCACTGGTTTTCACCACCCTGAACAACTTTGTATCATCCGCAAATTTAGCCACTTCACTGCTTACTCCCATCTCCAAATCATTAATGAACAAGTTAAAAAGCAGTGGACCAAGTACTGATCCCTGCGGTACCCCACTGCTTACCACCCTCCACTGAGAAAATTGCCCACCTACACTCACTCTCTGTTTTCTATGAACTAGCCAGTTTTTGATCCATAAAAGGACTTGTCCTTCTATCCCATGATTTTTGAGCTTACTTAGGAGCCTTTGATGAGGAACTTTATCAAAAGCTTTCTGGAAGTCAAGGTAAATAATATCTATTGGATCCCCCTTGTCCACATGTTTGTTCACCCCCTCAAAGAACACTAACAGGTTAGTGAGACAAGATCTTCCCTTACAGAAACCGTGCTGAGTCTGCCTCAATAGGTTTTGTTCATCTATGTGCCTACTAATTCTTTCCTTAATAATGGTTTCCACCAATTTACCCGGTATCGACGTCAGACTGACTGGCCTGTAATTTCCCGGATCTCCTCTGGAACCCTTTTTAAAGATGGGAGTGACATTAGCTACCTTCCAATCCTCAGGAATGGAGGCAGATTTTAAGGAAAGATTACATATCTTTGTCAGGAGATCTACAAGTTCACATTTGAGTTCTTTCAGAACTCTCGGATGTATGCCATCTGGGCCTGGTGATTTTTCAGTTTTTAAGTTGTCTATCAGTTTTAGGACCTCCTCTCTCATCACCTCAATCTGACTCAGGTCTTCCAACACCCCTCCTGAAATCAGTGGTTCTGGAGTGGGCAAGCACTTCTCATCTTCCACAGTGAAGACGGAGGCAAAAAATGCATTTAGCTTCTCAGCCATTTCCCTATCATCCTTCAATACTCCTTTTACCCCTTGGTCGTCCAAGGGCCCCACTGCCTCCCTGGCTGGTTTCCTGTTTCTAATGTATTTGAAGAAAGTTTTATTGTTGGTTTTTACGTTTTTTGCTATATGCTCCTCATATTCCCTTTTTGCCTGCCTGACCTCAGACTTGCATTTTATTTGCCATAGCCTGTGTTCCGTTTTATCAGCCTCACTGTGACTAGCTTTCCACTGCTTAAAGGAATTCTTTTTACTTTTTACAGCCTCCATTACTCTGTTTGTTAACCATGCAGGCTTTTTCCTATACCTGTTTGTGCCTTTCCTAACCTGCGGAATATATATTTTTTGAGCTTCTAGGATCGTAGTTTTAAATAGATCCCAAGCTTCCCCAATTGTTTTGACCCTTTCTACTTTTCCTTTCAGTTTCCTCCCCACGTGTCCCCTCATATCAGAGAAATTACCCCTTTTAAAGTTAAAAATGGTTGTGTGAGTCTTTTTGGCCAATTCTCTATTTGTACAAATGATGAACTCAACAACATTATGATCACTGTTTCCAAGCGGTGCAATCACTTTTACATCTCTCACCAGGTCTTGAGTGTTACTTAGGACCAAATCAAGGATCGCCTCTCCCCTGGTAGGTTCCGTGACCATCTGCTCCATAGCACAGTCATTTAGAGTGTCTAGAAACTCAATCTCTTTTTCCCGACTAGAACACATATTGACCCAATCAATGTGTGGGTAGTTAAAATCACCTATTATTACACAGTGTTTTTGTCTAGTTGCTATCTTTAAGGCATTCATCATTTTATAATCCTCCTCTATCTTTTGATCTGGTGGGCGATAACAAACTCCCAGTGTTAAGTTTCCTTTTGGCCCCCCTATTTCAACCCATAGAACTTCCAGAAGCGAATCCAATTCACTTAGCCTCTCAATCTTTCTAGACTTTATACCCTCTCTGACATACAGAGCTACCCCACCTCCAACCCTTCCCCCCCTATCCTTCCGATATAATATATAACCGGGAATCACTGTGTCCCACTGATTTTCCTCATCCCACCAAGTTTCAGAAATACCCACAATGTCTATTTTTCCCTCCGACACCAAGCACTCCAACTCCCCGATTTTACCTCGGACACTTCTAGCATTTGTATAGAAACAGCTGTAATTTCCCTTACAAGTTAAGCCTGCATCCTTCCTCTTGCTATCTCGAGTCGTTGTCCGGCAGTCCATGTCACCAGCCATGGCCTCTGTGGACAATTTCAATCCACCTCCCTGTAGAAAAGCAACCGGTACCCCCTCACCTCTCTCAGATGAGCCAACCCGAACCAGAGACTTTTCATCTCCTGTCGGCTTTCCCCCAATATTCAGTTTAAAAGCTGCTCTGCCACCTTTTTGATTTTAAGCGCCAGCAGCCTGGTTCCTTCTCGGGACAAGTGGAGACCGTCTCGCCTGTACAGCTCCCTCTTGTTCCAAAAAGTATCCCAGTGCCTAACAAACCTGAACCCTTCCCCCCTACACCATTGTCTCATCCACGCATTGAGACTCCTGATCTCTGCCTGTCTCTCCGGCCCTGCACGTGGAACAGGTAACACTTCTGAGAAGGCTACCTTGGAGGTCCTGGACCTAAGTTTCCTGCCCAGCAGCCTAAATTTCTCCTCCAGGACCTCACGACTGCATTTCCCCACATCATTGGTGCCGACATGCACCACGACCACTGGCTCCTCCCCAGCACTATCTACCAGCCTATCTAAAACACGCGTAATGTCCGCTACCTTCGCACCAGGCAGGCAAGTCACCATACGGTCAGTACGCGGGTTCGCCACCCAGCTGTCTACCTGCCTAAGGATCGAATCACCCACTACCAAGAGCCCCCCTCCCATCTGGGTGAACCCTAGATCTGGGTGAACCCTAGAGCATCATGCCTCCGAGTGTGTAAGCCACTTTCAGTCCCTATGGGGGAGAAAAGGTGTGGTATAAACAAAGTCAATAAATAAACAAACACTCATGGATGAGGGGAAATCCCATTTTCTTGCTTCTGCCGACTCTGGCTATCACTTCTTCTCCCCCTCTCATTTACTAATCACTTTGAATTCTGGCTTTTCCCACACTCTGTGAATATAAATACCGTTATCCATTGGTACACAACAGGCATACTCGATGCATATAATCCCTTCACAACCCACTGTGAAACCACGGGGTGGAGAAGTAAAATAATCTAAAAAGAAATGAACTAGGGTCCACTCAACCCTACTATAAGAAGCTCAGACCCATTCCTAGCCTTACACCATCCCCTCTGGCATAAGTGGGAGGTGAGATGCTTTGGTCTCTGTGCCCATATTTGCACTGAAGCATGAAACGGTAGAAGGGCAAGATTAAAAATCAGCCAGTTCCTTCTCTAGTCATCTCTTAACTATCCTTTGCAGGGGCTGCTTCATGTGGGATTCGCTAGATGCTTTGCAGGTACGGAGAAAGGTTTTGGGAGGAGTTCTTTCAGATTGGCCAGAATGGGGTCTTTTCTTTTCTTTTTGCCTACTTGGCATTATAAGAGGGGGCTGGGAGTTGGGTTGCCAGCCAGAGGCTGACAATCAGCAGGAGAGGGAGGGGGCAGGGCAGGGTGAATGATAACTGGACTAATGGATGGAATGAGTAGGTGGAAGCATTAGTGTGATGCTTTAGGATTTACTCAGAACCCTATGGTTTTATGATAGAGTTTTTGGATGAATCCTAGAGCATCATCCCGCTGAATTAACATCACTTCTGGTTAGTTGCTGGAAGTGACATCACACTTTCGGCATAACTAATTTTCCTGCCTGTTTTCCTACTATCACCCTGGCAAGAGGCAGAATGAAGACCAGGGGGAGGGCAGGAGGTTTCCTACTTTAGCTGGAGACCTGGTATGTCTAGGTAGGACATAATACACAGGCCCAGCCATTTGATTGGTTAGGCTTTGACTAGGTGGTAGGAATGATGTTCCTTGCTAGGATATGGGTAGGGATAATCAGCAAGCAGTTGAGACGAAGCGTGGCTTTCTCAAGCCAGTGAATGATTAGCTGTGTAGTGGGTTGGGGAGGAGATGAGGCTTGGCACCTCTTGATAGTTTTCTGTGCAGTGAGAAACAACACAGTTCAACAGCCCATGGTGCAGCTGAAACCCATCATTTGGGGTTGAAGGGGTCCTGTGAGTACAGTCTTTGTGCCTTGCGGCACGGGGCGGGGAAAACGGACCACCTTTGGGACGGCCCTGTTTAGGTCCTCTCTTTGAACCTTGTGGCTTGGGGGATGGGGCTACAGGGTTGTCCTGCAATGGTTAGCTGGCCGGGTGAGAGCCCCTGTGGTGGGCTCCCACCCGGGGTAGGATGGCTCATCCTATTGAAGAGGTAAGGGAGGGGTCCTTGACCTCTGGCCTTGACCATACCACAATGCTGTCTTGCCCTTGCCGTTGGTTCCTGTTAAAGTTGTCAGTTAATAAAGTGGTCCTATAGTTAAACCCAACATTCGTGTCTATCTCATTATTCCGACTTGGGGGGCAAAGGCCTCTGAATTTGGAGCCAGATACAGTGCTGTTCATAAATGCTGGCAGCCATCAATCCCTACATTGCTGCTGAGTTCCCTCTCTAGCTAAATTGTAAATCTGGACCGTTTTGAGGCAAACCGAAAGTGTTTACTTTACCAGAATAATTTCTCAGAAGTTCCATATGTCCCTAATTACAACATGAACAAATATACACCCTGCCCCTCCTTTTACATGTCTAGCTACAATGGAATCGGCCCAATAAGCACATATATGTAAATTTGCTTGATTTGTTTAAGATGTTACCCTTTTGGGGCTCAAAAATTGAGTCCTTTGGCATGTATTTTTAATGCAAATCAAACCCAGCCCTGAACCATGTGTTATTTCTTTCCTGTTATTGTATGAATAGTTCTCAAGTAAGTTTGATCTGTTCAAACTCAGTACTGAGTCACTGGCTCAGAGAATGAATTCATTTAACCACTGACGGTTCTCTGTGAAAATGAATGTGGAACTGGGGAGTAAATATTTCCTGTTGAACCCCAAGAAGACAGTTATCCCAAACTCCAATACACAAACAGTACAATGCTAACCAGTCGCACCCTTTGAAGACTATTGAAGTCAACAGGTTGAGAAGGGCATAATAACTCTGCTCAGGATTACATTGGAAAACTGCTAAACGAATCAAGATGGGTAGCTTTGTTAGTCTGTCTGTAGTAGTAGAAAAGAGCAAGAGCCCAATAGCACCTTAAAGATTAACAAAATTTGTGGCAGGGAGTGAGATTTCATTAGTCACTCACAAAAGTTCATATCCTGCCACAAATTTTGTTAGTCTTTAAGGCGCTACTGGACTCTCGCTCTTTTCTACTGCTAAACAAATATAATTAAAGTAGGACACAATCCACTCCAAATAGCAACTGGAACTACTCCAAATACACACTGGAACCATTAAAAATGTACAGCACAATCCTAAATAGAATTACACCCTATTAGTATTGCACTGTTAGAGACTGACTTCTCTGCTGCTGAACAGGGTAATTGCAAGATTTCTCTCCCACTCTGTGTCTAAATTGTGCAAAGAAAATTTGCACCCTGAACGTGGATATTCAAAGCAAACATGATGTCTTCTTTGATCCTGTAAGACATGTTCTGGCTCACACTTGACATCCAGAAATCTGAGAAGGACTTAAACATGCTTAATAAGGTTCAGGCTACTCTATCTAGATTCCAACTAGGTGACAGCAACCTTAGCTCTAATTCTTTTGGTGTATGCAGTGCCAAGTGACATTCAAAGCAGGAAATGAAACTGCATCATATTGCCTGATCTATCATCACCAAGCAACAAAGAGCAAAGCAAGCAAATAAATTAAGTTTAGTTGTTCAGCAGTGGTTTTGTGTATGGTAAATTGTGTATGGCTAACTGCTGCGGTGGCTCAAGTGGTTAAGACGCTGAACTGCAGGCTGTGGAAGGTCTGTAGTTCAGCAGTTTGAGACCCGAGTGTGCCGCATGATGGAGTGAGCTCCCATCTCTAGTTCCAGCTCCTGCCAACCTAGCAGTTCGAAAGCAAGAAATTGCAAGTAGATAAATAGGTACCAGTTCGGTGGGAAGGTAACAGCATTCCGTGCACCTTGGTGTTTAGTCATGCCGGCCACATGACCACGGAAACATCTTCAGACAGCACTGGCTCTTCGGCTTTGAAACGGAGATGAGCACCGCAACCCCAGAGTCGGATT
This sequence comes from Gekko japonicus, assembly GCF_001447785.1. Lineage (NCBI taxonomy): Eukaryota > Metazoa > Chordata > Lepidosauria > Squamata > Gekkonidae > Gekko > Gekko japonicus. The sequence continues at coordinate 226,257 of NW_015167554.1, forward strand.
CGACTGGCTTTCGAGCAAGGGAACCTTTACCTTTACCTTTAACTGCTCATTGCACTTTACACATATCTGAGATCTGATGCCTTTTAAAAATGACAAGTCTTTTGGGAAGGGGCAGAATTTAGAGCGGGGAAACAGTGGGGGAGGGAACATAACCCCCCACATAATTAAGGGGAGGGAGAACCAAGGAGCAAAACACAATGGATTAGATCCTATGCAACACCAGAGAATGTGCTGCAGAGGGGCCATAGCTCAGTGGTAGAGCACCTGCTTGGCATGCAGAAGGTCCCAAGTTGGTTCCAGGAGGCCAGGCTTGCGGCAACGAGGGCCAGGTCCTTTTCAGTGGTGGCTCCTATCTGGTGGAATGAGCTCCCAGAGGAGCTCAGGGCCCTGCGGGACCTCGTGCAGTTCCGCAGGGCCTGTAAGATGGAGCTCTTCCGCCAGGCTTTTGAGTAGGAACTGCCACTACCACCACCGCTCCAGTACAGAGTGATACCACCGGAGGGCCAGTTAACATCTACCTACGGCCCTAGCTCTCCCCTTCTGTTTTGCAAGATGTAGGGGAGTTTTATCCAGGGCTATTTTGGGGCAGGAACGTACAGGAACGGAGTGGCTCCCGAGTTGGCCACACCCAGCAGGAACTCATTAGCATAATAGGCCACACCCAACAGCAGAAACTCATTAGGATTGGCTACATTAGGGATGTGTGGCCTAACATGCAAAGGAGTTCCTGCTACAAAAAAAAGCCCTGGGTTTTGACAACAAACAAGGTAAACAGAATAAGAAGCAAAAGGTTACTTCTGGTAACATGGGGGTGTGGCCTAATATGCTAATGAGTGGTGCTGTCAGGGTGTGGCCTAATATGCTAATGAGTTCCTGCTGGGCTTTGTCTACAAAAAAAGCCCTGGTTTTATCTTTGCATCTGATGAAATTGAATTTTAACTGTTTTATCTACTTTATATACTATATGCACTTTGTGCCGTGTGTAAGCCGCCCTGAGCCCGTTCGCGGGGAGGGCAGGATATAAACACAATGAAACAAATAAATAACAAATAAATAAATAGGTTCAGTCCTCAGCATCTGCAGTTAAAAGGACCAGGTAGTAGGTGATGTGAAAGACCTCCAACTGCAACCCTGGACCCCACTGCCAGTCTATGTAGACAATAGTGACCTTGATGGACCAAGGATCTGATTCAGCATAATTTGCAGATCCACGTGTGTTCATATGTGACTTCCGCCGCATTCCTTTCCTCCCAACAGCTGCCCTTGAATACCAAAAAGGCAATGCTGTCTGGTGTGAGACCCATGGGGATTTAAAAAACAACAACAACATGCAAGACTGGTGGCTGCTGTGCAGGGGAAAAAGTTGTCAGAAACAATCTCTTATGTCAGTGGAGCCCCTCATGTTGGTAGAATGCTTCTTGCATTGGGTGAAAAGTAGCATTTGGGAGCATGCACTGGAAAATCACTGTTTTAATTCTGTGTTGTAATTAAGAAAGGGAAGGTGTATTGATTTAAGAATGCTCACAAATATTGTTGTCATATCATAAATTTACCAAGTTTAATTTCCATTTTCATTAAAATCCAATTAGATTGGACATCTGCACATTCTTTTCAGTGTACATAAAATGGCAGATTTTCCTGAACAGACATTATTTAACCAAATGGTATGAAAATAGAAAGGAACCTAGTCCACCCTCTCATCTAAAAAAGCTCTCCAAGTTTCAAGTGAATTTGACAAACATTACTACATTCATTATGATTGTCATTAATTAACCTGCAAAAAGGTGGAGGCCAGAAAAACCAACAAACCTAGAAAAAAAGCCACAATTAAAAGAAAAAAAAGAAACACAAAGGGGAAACAGAAGATCAAAACAAACCAAGTATCAAACTGCACAAAACCCTGAAAGCACAATGAAAAGAACACCTCTCCTAATCTCCCCCTCAGCAACCAAATCTGCCGATTCCAGTACTAACCCTCATCCGGGGGGAAAGGACAGAAGAAAGGTGAGCTAGAAGTAACAATACATCAGTCTATCAAGAAGCACCAATCCAGGCAAGATCCAGCAGGCTGGGGTCTGACATAGATCAAGCAAGAACACAAGGAACAGGAAAATGGCTAATGGCTGTAGTTTAACATTTTCCTTCCTTACAAGTAGGGTTGCCAGGTCTTTTCGCCGTCATTGGGGGGGGGGATTTGGAGGGCAGTCCGCAGTGGTTGGGACATCATGTGTGATGTCCCCAATGCGATGACATCACCCGGAGGTGACATCATCATGTCAGTGATGTTGCACGCGGACGCTCTGGTTTTTAGGCCAAACTCTATAGGCTTTTTGCCTTCAAAACCATAGAGTATGCCCCAAAACCAGAGCATCAGCACGCAATGTCCCTGGCATGATGAAGTCACCTGTAAGTGATGTCATTGTATCGGGGACGTCATGCAACAATGTCCCTGTTTGGGGGTGGGGTTTCCCCCACTGTCCAGCTGGCCAGCAGTGGATCAAAGCCCCCCCCCCCCGCCAAATGGGAGAAACCCTGTTGGGGGCTGGCAACCCTACTTCCAAGAAAGACCATGTGATTGGCTAAGGCAACTCACCTGATTAATTAATTCCAGGGCTAAGGTTGACTGGGGAAAATCTTGTTTCTATGGGAATGGGGAGAAACTTCCCAACAATTCATTCATGTTGATAAGAGATTCGGGAGTTGTTCCAAGAAGGCTTTGACTGCCTTACATATAGCCCACCTGATCCAATGCTGAGTAAGCTTCAGGACTTTTAGGTTTGGCAATATTGAACTGCACACCTCAAGTAGTATCTAACCCTCTATCTATTACTCTTCTTCTTCTTAAAAAAAAAAGGCTTTTGGAGCAGCCTTCAAGTTTTAGAGATTACAAAATCAGGAGGAATACAGTAGCGCACAGTCCCCTACCTTTTTGAGCTTGCGGGCACCTTTGGAATTGGTGCAGGGCACAGCCACAAAATGGCTGCCACAAAATAGTTGCTGCAGGAGGCAGAGCTAGCCACAAAATGGCTGTTGCAGCTTACCTTTTGGTCATACAATAAAAATCCTTGTGGTTTGGTGGAAGCTGCTGCCAGAGCAACATCTTTTTTAAAAAAATCTGTACAGCCAATCGAATCTCAAATTCCCAGTCAGAAGTCTTTCTGGGCAAAAGCCCCACCTGGCCCTGCCCACTGTCTAAAACACTTGGAGGCTCGCCAGACAGAGTAGTGAAATGCAACCCATTCTTAAATAAGAAATGTTGGAAATGTAAAATAAATGTAGAATCATTCTTTCATATGTGGTGGCGATGCAGCAGAGTACAGAAGTATTGGGAAATGATACAGAAAATAATATCTGAAATAATGAATACAAAGTTGGAATTGTCTCCAGAAATAACCTTATTAAATATTATACCGGACTGGTTTAAACTAAACGATAAATGCCTGATAATTTATATATTAACATCTGCCAGGATAGTATTAGCCAAATATTGGAAACAAAAGGAATTCCCCACTAAAGATGAGGTAATTAATAAAATACTAGAGATAGCAGAAATTGAGAATTTGAGCTTAACTCTACAAGGTAAAGATGAAAATATTTTCTGGGGAAGACGGGCAAGTCTTTATAATTGGTTGGATATGGAAAATGTGGATGCAAATATGTAAGAGATGTAAATATTTGGAACGTAATGAATTTGTTTAAAATGATAAATAAAAAATTGCAATATATAAAAAAACCCTTGGTGCCATGCCTGCCCCTGACGTAGCCCCAGAATCAGGGCCTGAGAGCCATGAACAGGTGGACTTGGCACCTTTAACAGAAGGAACTGTAAGTCCTGAGGAGGATAGCACTCAACAGGGTCCACCTGAGGCTGATCAGGCACTGCCTGATCCGAGTTCATCACCACCAGACTCTCCCCCACCTGTCAGCCGGCTACGAGACCGGAGGCATCAGGAGCTGAATGACAGACGGAAGGCTGCACGCATGCGTGGTCGACGCTCGATCAGCCCTGTGTTTTAACAGCAGCCTGGACCTTGCTTCAAGGACCTAATAAGCCAGCACGCTATTTCAGCAGACCTTTTGCCTTGAGCAACTCGTGCTGGCAACGTTGTTGACAGGACCAGACATTCTGTGTTTACCACGCTCCAGATCCTGGGGACTTTATGGCTTTGACCCAGCTTGCTTGTGGACCCTCGGCTTCTGTTTCTCTGCTCCTGAATTCCAGTTATCTGATCCTCGGCATGTCCTTGACTACGGCCTCCGCTCTGTGCTTCTCTGACTCCGGCTTGAATTATGGACTCTGACCTCTGGTACATTTTGACTTTGGCTGTGCTTGCTGCTCAGGACTTGTTTAAAACGCTCATCTGATGGAACTCTCGGCTGAACCCTGAACTTGTTATCAGACCTCCCTTTTAGTCTATGCTCCCTGGCCCTGTCTTGACACTTGGAGGGCACCAGGAAGGGTGTTGGTAGGCACCACGGTGCCCACAGGCACCACATTGGGGAACCCTGCAGTAGAGCTATACTGGGAAAGCCATGAGCACTAATCTTCGGTATCCAGTTTGGTGTAGTGGTTAGGAGTGCGGACTCTAATCTGGGAGAACCGGGTTTGATTCCCCACTCCTCCACATGCAGCTGCTGGTGTGACCTTGGGACAGTCATAAGTTCTTTCAGAGCTGTTCTCTCAAGGGCAGTTCTTGAGAGAGCTCTCTCAGTACCACCTACCTCACAGGGTGTCTGTTGTAGGGAGGGGAAGGAAAAAAGATTGTAAACTGCTCCGAGACTCCTTTGGATAGTGAAGGGTGGGGTATAAACTCCTCCTCCTTCTTCTTCTTCTTGTTGAGGCATATAGAATTACTTAAAGGTAAATGAACATGCCCCCTTTTGCTTCTTTTTTCACCATGTAAGCATGGATGTTTTTATTTTTTTAATTTTTTTATAATATTTATTTATTACAGTTTTCTTACAGTTTTCTTATGCATTACATCATGCATTCATGGCAATTCAGACATATCAGCTGTCAGAGTCAGTTACATCATACATTATTTTCTTTTAACCACTTATAAAACATTTCCCATCTACTATGAAATACCTCCATATCTTTATTCTCTAAGATTGTGGTCAATTTGTCTATTTCGACTACTTCTTGAACTTTACTAAGCAATTCGTTTCGAGATGGTATCCTCTCAAGTTTCCAATTTTTGGCAAATATAATATGCGCTGCAGTAATAATAAATCCCATAACATATTTTTGTTCATTTTTCAACTTATCTGGTAATATGTTTAACAAAAATAGCATGGATGTTTTTAAAAAGGGAGATAAGTTAATGGAGGAGAGGTCCATCAATGGCTGACTGTAGGGATAAGGTATTTTTTTTGGATCTAGTTTTTGGTTTGGTTATAGCTGAATGGACATCCCTAGTTAGCTGCTGTGTGAAACAGAATGCCCTGACTAGAGGGACCTGATCCAGCAGGGTTCTAGTATTTAGGGTTGCCAAATACAAACTTGTGTGCCCAGTCCGTCACACCATCTTCACTGACCTTGAATACATGAAACTGCCCCTACACTTTGTCAGACCATTGGTCTAATTAGCCCAGAGTTGTCTACTCTGCCTGGATCTCTAGGGTCCCAGGCAAGGGCCTTTCATATCATTTGATCCCTTGTCAAGATGCCAGGAATGGAATCTAGAATGTTTGGCATGCACAGCACTTCTCTGTCACTGAGCTATAACCTGTCATATCTCCCTTGCCGTTGCCAATGGGTTCTCCATGCCTGCTTTGCAAGCCAGAGTTTTAAACAGCTATAAAACTCGGATGTGTTTCTCCCTTCTGCCAGAAAAATAGCAGGGAGATATACAGCACACGAGAATTCTATTCCAGTTTCATGGAGAACAAAAAGGTACCATGAGAAATGTGCTTTCTTCCATAAAAGAAGTGAAAAATGAAAGGGGGGGGGAGAGAGAATGAGAGTAAAATGAAAATAATCAAGATGCACCAGAGTACTCATGAGCAAAGAGAAATGGGTGGAAAAAAAGTTCTGTATCGATCCCTAATATCTCCAGACCATAGGAGCAGTGAAGTCTGGTGCACACTTCTCCAGCTAAAGTTGCTTGTAGAAAAGAGCAAGAGTCCAGTAGCACTTCTTCAGATACAACTAGAATGGGAGTCCATCTGTCCTATTTACTGGAAAGTGGAGTTATTTCAAATGCCAAACGACATTAGCAGGCAAACGACATTAGCAGGTGAATGACAACAGCAGGCATGATTGGATTTAGCAGAGATATGCACAGGGGTAATCTCGTAAAAGGCTGGAAAGTTTTTTGACCTTCTGCTTTTGTAGAGAAGTTAGTTGCCTATTAGTTGCCTTGTCTCCTGTAGTGAAATTCCTCTGAAAAAGGTTGATTCTGTAGTGAGGAGTCAAGTTCAGTGAGCTTTCCTTGATCAGTTTCTGTTTTTGGTACAAGATTCTGACCAAATGTTTCAGTAGCTTCTTGGAAAATGCACGACACAAACTCTTGCCATCAGAGGTCATTTTGGGGGGGACGCGGGGGAACACAGTTCCCCCGGGTGAGGTGCAGGGGGGAGGGGCACATGACGAAGCCCTGCCCCCTGCTTCCGGCCACCCCGCTTCCAGTCCTCATTCAGCCAGGAGGAGGCAGGAGAAGAGGGAGGGTAAGTTGCTTCCTCCTCGCCTCTCCCCACCCCTGCCTGCCTGGGGCCAGGGAGGGCCTTGGCGGGGCTTCCTCGCACTCCTGCTGGCCTTGCAGGTCCACCGCCGGGCCCCTGATGTTGGGGTGTGTGGCATATGCTAATGTGTTATGCTAATGAGTTCCCCTAGCTCTTTTTCTACGAAATGACCCCTGCTCGCCATAGTTTGTTCGGTAAGTGGATTGTAGTGGTTTTTTATTATTATTCTCAGTCCCTTTGATATAATGTTCAGTCTTCTGCATTTGGTGAGAAAGATATCTGTTTGTACCTGTGCAAGTTTCTTCTCAAGGTTGATGGATTTGCATTCTGTATAGCTAAATGTGCTGCCTTCCATGGAGTTGCATGGTGTGGGATGGGAATAGGGATTTCCACAGCAGCTTTCCTTTCTGTCTTACTTACCAGCTGTAGAATGACACCTCACTGGGAGTGTCTCCAATAATGACTTATGTTGCTTGCCATTGAAGCCAATGGAAATAATGTGTCCTAATCTGGCTGACAGTGTAGTCCACTGTCTCTGAGTCCCTAGTAGACCACAGCAGTAAAGCAGTCTCCTCACAAGGAAGCAGAGAGGGAGAAGAAGCTTTCCATGCAGAAGGGAGTCTATGGAGCTTCTCCAGGCATGGCAAGGGTGGAGCAGGTTCCTCAAGGCAGGTCAGGAACTGGGAAGAGGAATCTCCACACAAACATGGTGCTAGATGCTGGAGCAGAAGAACCAGCTTTTTACTTAGGAACAAAGGGCTAACAGGAGCTAATCAGACAAAACTGAGGTTGTGCCTCTTCCCTGGACCTCCTCCGTCTTCATTCCCAGAGGTCTGAGGGACAAGCTGGAGTAGGGTTGCCAGTCCCCAGGTCCCAGAGGGGGTTCCCCTCATTTTTGGGGCTTCTGCCCATCACCAACCAGCTGGCCAGCAAGAGAAACCCTACCTCCAAACAATATTTCTGTGCAATGTCCCCGATGCAATGAAATCACCCAGACGTGACGTCATCATGTCAGGGACATTGCGCAGCGATGCTCTGGTTTGAGGGCAAAACTCTATGGTTTGCAGCCAGTTTTATCACAGAGTTTTGCCCTCAAACCAGAGCATCGCTGCGCAATGTCCCTGACACAATGATGCTATTTCCGGGTGACGTCATTGTGTTGGGGATGTCCTGGAACACCCCCAAATCCCCCCACCAGCATGATGAGGGGACCTGGCAGTCCTAATCTGGGGGCTCAGAGTCCCGGTTGGGTTCCTATAGCAGTTCCAGGTCAGCCAGAGGTGCCAATGGGTACAGGTCACCTCAAGAGGTTCCTGGTCAATTGAATCCCTGGGGATGGGGAATGAAACCTGGTTGCTGGGGAAGAACCACAGAGTCCACCCACAAAGTGTTCTTGAGGCCTACACTATGGCCATCTTGGGCACATGAGGGACTGTTTCCATCTGAGTCAGCATTAGCAGAGTTTGGGTGAGTTTTTAAATGATACAAACATAAATGAGAGTGACCTGGTTCATACTGTTACGGAGAACCTCCTTTTCAAGTGGTGAATGAACAGGGCTGCCGTCTTTGTGAAGGATACTCCAGGAATTATCTACCAAGGAATGTTATGTATTTATTTATTTGATTGGTTTTTACCCCACCCTCCACGCCGAGGCAGGCTCACATCATTTCTTTACATCCACTCACCAGCATGCCATGTCAAATCTTGACTGTGCTTTTTTTCATTCCTCTTATTTGGGTGCCTACAAAATCACTATTCACCATAACATTAATTAGGTCTTTATTTGCATAACAGGATTTGTCTCTGTTAACATGATGGTAGACTGCATAGAAGCCCACAGGTTGCGCTGCCAAGGAAACAAGCGCTAGAGAACCAGTTCAGCTCACAATCTACTCCCTGGTCACAAGCAGGGAGCTGATTTTTCATTGAGCTGTTCAGCTATTAATGAGCAACTTCAACCCATTCAGCAAGCTGTGTTCTTTGTATTCGAACAGTACAGTACAATTCAATCAGCAGCATTTCATGCACAGACATTCTCACATAGCTGAACAAAATCCTAATCTGTCCCTTTCAGACATAATCATTTACATAATGAATAAGGAAACCAGTGCCAGCCAATGATCATAAAAATATATTTTAGAAAATATTACCATTTGGTCTTTGTCCATCTTATAAAGGTTCTTTCATGCTTGTGCTTTTTTTTAAAAAAGGAATGTTTGGTATTGTCAACTTTTCTACACAGCTTTATGGGAATCATACACCCTCCATCATTTAACTATCTCATCAGACCATCTATGACCATGGGAGATAATTCACATCAGGACTACACATCATTTACATATGTGCGTTCTTTCCCTGCATTGCTCTGGCTGTCTCCTGCCCCGCTGTGTTTATCCAACAGATGTGAAAGGCAGAAAAATAACTGATAAAAGAGGTGTCCTCCCTAATTATCTTGATCTACTTGGGAGTAGGAAGCAGATGTGCCCTGTGGCATGCCTCGCCTGCAGCCAGCTAGAGGTACACGGCCGGTAGGCAGGGCAGGACAATGGCTCGGTACGGCTGTGGCGTGCATGATATATAAAATAAAATAAACCGGCTGGATGGGAAGTCGGGAGGCCTGGGCAGTAAGTGAGGGGGGCAGCCCCGAGATGCCCCCAGTTTAGCTATGGGCCTGCTTGGGAAGAAGGCTGTGAGAGCTGCATGGCTTCTCTCTCTCTAGTTTTCCAGCCTTTCCCATTTCGCCAGCCTGCTTGGTTCCCAAATCCAGGCATGTTCATTTATATTAGTCATTTCACACATGCTACTTGTATTTTCATAAGGCTGCATAGGAATGGTATTTATATCCACTAATTTCTGAAACATTGCCAGAATGATGAATGCCACCAACTCAGAAGTTGCTAAAGCACTGCTTAGCCATATTTGATCAAAAAGATATAGCACTAAGATAAATTCTTTTAATTCTTCTTTATTCAGTTTCTCCATAAAATCTAGCAATCTGTTTCTTTGGAGACCTTTTGGATTTAAATATGGAGGCTTTTTGAATCAATTCCTTTTGAATTAAAACAGAAATTTGAAGAGAGGAGGGGCAGGAAGGAAGTGTCTGCAAATTTCACTCTGCAGGTGCTCAGAGGCAGGTGGTGTCTTCCCAAACATGTCTTGGAATTGCCAGTTGGATGATATGAGCTGCTCATCAATATGTTCATAAGAGGCGCTCGACTCAATAGAGAATTGTCACTGCAAACAAGGTAAGTGGGATGTCTGTTTTTTAAATTTATTTAGAATATTTCTATTCTGCCTCTTTAGAGTCCTGCTCAAGGTGGCTTACAATTAAAAAAAAAAAAAAAACCCACAGTATTAAAACACAAACCAAAAGATGTGTTTTAGCCTGGTACCTAAAAAAAAGAGAGTAAAGTAGACACCAGGCAAGCCTCAAAGGGAAGGGTGCTCCAAAGGTGAGCTGCCACCACAGAAAAAGCCCCGTCTCTAGTCACCCCACCCTCAGCTTTGAAGTCAGGGGTACAGAGAGCATGGCTTGTAGATCTACTGGTGGGTTGGATAGCATGGGAATCCATTGATCTCTAGTCTTTGATTTACCACCAGATGATCTTGCACACAAAATGGGTGCTCAGTGCTGTCATCAGGGGTAAATAAGCCATTAGAGCCGGCTGAAAACTTCCGATGGGCCAATGGCCTGGGGACAGCCCCCGTACTGGAGCCACCCCAACTGAGGAGGGTGAGAGCCTCCATTAACTGACAGTCCGCACTGCAAGCCAGGTGAACAGCAGCAACTGATGCTGCCGCCACAAACTGGACCCACAGGAGCAACCACCATTGCAAACAATGTGAGTGGGAGCAACTGATTTCAGTGCTCTAGGTCATTGCGAGACCCTTTGGGTAAGTAGTGTGTTTTGCTGCTGCTACTGTGAGCTAGTAGCATCTGGCGGCCACTGCCTGGAGTGAGGCAGATGCAGCCTAAGCTGCATCTACAATCACATTTGCTCCTTCCTTCCCTCTCCAGACCAGGCTGGGAAGGGGCCCTTTCTAGGGCCATTATGGCCTCCTGATCCAGGCCTGGCTGCCATCCAATAACACCGGTGCCCAATCATCACAATTCCCTGTCCTTTTGAAGGAGATGAATTGTTCTCCCCTTGTAATTGCGTATTAGTCTTGAGTACCTGTTTCATCAAGAAGGCCATCACCATGGTATAGGGAAGGCAGCAAACCCAGTTCTCAACTCTGTGAAGAAGGTCACTACCGAGGGTAACTTAAGAATAAGGGAAGAACAAAGTTTGAGTCCTGTGGCACTTTTAAGACCAACAAAGTTTTAGTCCAGGTGAGCTTTGGCTGTGGTCACGCACACTAGATAATCCACTTTCAATGCACTTTCCAACTGGATTTTGCAAGTTCACACAGTAAAATCCAGTTGGAAAGTGCACTGAAAGTGGATTGAGAGTGGATCATTTAGTGTGTGTGACTGCACCCTTTACTGTGCACACACACTTTTTTCAGACACAATGAAATGAAAGAAGAAGTAATAGTCATACATATAGAGGGTGGGCAGCAAATTAGCATGCAGAATAATGAAGATGTTTTTAACAGATTAAAAGAATAATAAGCTTAGTTTCTGTCTGGATTCGTCTAGGGGGGAAACAGAGCCAAGGCAATAAATATGTCAGAATTGATGATTGAGGTATCCTTAATTGTGAGAGTCTGTCATTAGGTTCTATCTGTCTCCTCTCAAGCAACAAGGCAATATTTCAGCATCTTTGAAGTGGGGCTATTGGCTGTGTTATTTTCCTGGTCCCCAGACCAGCAAAATGCATTTGAATCTACCATTCCAAATTACATTACATATTAAGTAAACTGGGATTCTGTTGTCACATTCCATTCTTCTCCCCTTAAACATGGAGGTAACTAACTGAGTCCTTTTGTCAGAGGATGGGTGCAACGTTATGTCAAAGAAATACATATCAATATTGATTGTATAGTATTACAATCACTAAAAAACAGAAATATACAAAATTACAGAGGATATATAGTGCTCTTTGGTGAGAATACATATGTAAAGACTGAATGAGTTTAGCATATGTGATGAGATAAGAAACCAATATCCCTGTTGAGTCCAGGGGATTCCATTGTTCTGAGTGTTATAATAACTCACAACTCCCTTTCTTGTCTGTTCCTGAACTTCCTTTGAAATAAAACAGCTACTTTGAGCCAGCCCCCATTAAGAATAAGGGCTAAGAGATTACCCACAATGCAAACACGTACAATAAACTGACAACATATAGTTCACTGTTGCAAGGACCCAAGTACTCAATATCTCCCATTCATTTTTGAAACCATTGTCCTTTATGCTCATGAATTAAAGAGCATATTATTCTTATTTCCTCTGTTATCCTTGGCCTTGTTTAAATAAGGGGTGGGGGGAAGCCGGCAATGTCTTTAAGTGCCGCATGAGTCACTCTCCAATTGCATTCATTTCAGGCCAATTCATTAGTCATGGTTACCCGCGATAAAGAATAGAGTAGTTTATGAGAAGCTACACTGTTTACATTCTGTAAGATGCTCTTGGATTTACACACGGTGCTTCCTAGAGGACAGCAAAAGGCTGCATATTATGTGATAAGGTGAATTACAGGAAGGCGTGCAATACCCAGCCGAGGAGGTAGCTCTTTCTAAGCATTTATAACAAAGAACAACATGGCAGATACACAACTCCCAATCACAAGAGGCCTGAATAATTTAGATAGCACCAGACTGAATACAACCTTCAGGCTTATATAATACTTCAGTTGTTCAAAGTAGTCCTTTTCAAATACTACAGCCATGTGTACTGGAAGCTCACCAATGGGAGTATGTGCTACCCACATATGTGCAGTCACCATCTTGTTCATGTAGAGGTAGTCTGTGCATTCATGGAAATCCACACATTGCCATATTTACATGGAGTGGCAACTGTGCAAATCAGGAGCATCATAGCTACCATGTATTCCCCTCCCAGTACCTCTGGCTTCAATGTCCTAAGAGGGCTAGGGCTTCACACGGATTATGTTGCAGTTCTTATAATTGCATTGTATTACGGACTATTATTATTTGGTTATTTATTGTCCACCATTGTTGCTGAGACTCAATATGGATTACATAGTGTGTAAATCAAGTACAGTCAACAGGATGGGACATCCAATGAAGAGTGCAACGGGGTTTGGACTACAGAAATCCAAAAGCAAACAGAAATCTCAAACAGAGCTGAAACAAAGCACGAGCTTTTAAACATGATACATGTGGTGTAGGAAATACCTAGTATGGAGCATATTTATAGTGATAGGTAGCAATACAGTAGCGTAGGAGCTGAGAGATGGTGACTCACCAAAAGCCACCTAACAAGTTTGTGGCACGAGCAAAATATGAATCAGGGACCTTAAGGTTGCCAGCTGGCTTCTTCACTCCAGTGGAAGCAAAAATGGGGGATGGCCTAACATTACTTCTAGTTGTCGCTGGAAGTGACATCATGATGCTCTAAGAATTCCCTGATCTCTATGGTAAAGAAAAAGACATTTGTGGAATTCCTAGAGGGTCATGATATTATGTCTGGGAACAACTGGAAGTGATGTTGCGACACTGCAACGTCACTTACCAACCCCAGCTCTCATTTTGCTCCCAGTGGAGTGAAGAGTGCTGGTGGAGGTTGGGAGGAGGGGCCAGCAGATTGCTCATCATGGCTGGCCAACTTGGTAAGCCTAAGGGACCGCAGGGATACCAGCTGATTCTCCTATCTGCTGTGCTGTAATAGCCCCTTTGTATGGTGGCCCACTGGGGCTCAATGAAAGTTTTGTATTGAATGCCTGCCTTAAACTGCCACTTGAGTTTAGCTTGGGTCAAACATTATGTAGACCTGAATTAGAAAAAGAATCCCCTTAAAAATCCTTGGCCTTCAGTTCATAATTAGCTAACACCCCCCCCCCCCCTTAAATTTCCTGTGTCCTGACAAACACAGTATGTCTTGTATTTATGAAGACACTGAAATGTAATGGTTGCATGTTTTCAACTTGGGTGTTTTTGGCTTTTTTTGGCAAAAGAGTTGTGTCATATTTTAAGGACATTGAAGGGAAACATAATTTAGGAGGCAGTCATAAGCAAGTCTACTCAGCTGTAAGTCCCATGTTATTCAATAGGGCTTACTCTCAGGAAAGTGTCCATAAGATTGTACTGTAGTGGTTTGAATGATAAAACCGTTGTTTCCTGTGGATGTTTTCTGACATGGGAAGGGGGGGGGGGGGGGATAAAGCACAGGGTAATTTAGACCCGGAAAGCAAATGCTTTCATATATATATATTAGCGTTCCTTTTTCCAGTCTGTGAATGATTCAAATATTTGTTTACTTACTCAAAGTGAAATGTACCAATGTGTTTGTAATGTGAATTATACATCCCATGTAGTAGTAGTTTGGAATAACAATTTGACCAGCCTTATATTGCCCAAATATATTCTGAATCAAGGAGGCACACACCAAGTTCATATCTGGCTCAGTTCCTAATCCAAGTTGAACCAGCGTTTTTTGCTTCCTTGCTCACAAGATCAGTAGCAACAGAGAAGATAATCCTTCTCTGACACTCCTCGAGTCCTTGTTGCCTGGGATACTAACACTACAGATGTGAAGAAGGCAGGGCCATAGCTAGTGTGGGGCACACAGGGCGATGCCCCCTCCCAAATTCTCAATGCCCCCACCCCAGTCTGAGAGCCTGCCCTGCCCCATGCTCTCTGCACTCTCCACCCAGCTGTGGCCACCTTGTGCCTTCAACCGCTCATACATGCAGTTGATTGGGGAGCTCCTTGGCCAGCACTGTCCACGTTGGCCCCAGGTGCCTTGGCCATGTGACGTGTTCTTTGCCCAGGCCCTCCTGGCCCCTCATGACCCTGAGAGGGCTCCTCCATGGGCAGGAAGGTGTGGGTGGCCACCGGCCCCTCACTTCCACTGCCGGCCACTGCTGCTCCTTAGAGGGGGCATTGGTCTCCAGACCTCTCTTTCTGCTGCTACTGTTACAGTTGTTGCAGTCGCAAACCCTGCATGACATAATTGGACTCTTGGAAGTTTGTGGGGGCAGTTGGAAGCCTGTTTCATTCCTGATATTGGGTTCAATTCAGTGAATCCCTTCTGCTAAATGAACAGTCTTGATCCAATGGAAGATGTTTTCTTCCAACAGAAGAAGCTTTCTTTGACCCAATCTGCATCTAGCATTCGCTCCACTGTTCTACCAAACCCACGCTGGAACAGAAATTCCCCTCTACATTGCATGCCACTTTCACTGTGATTGATTGTCGGATTTTATGGCAGTGTCCAGACTGCATGCCACTTTTGCTTCCTTTGATCATTCGGTTTTATGGTAGCTGTCTGCCTAGATTTATGGCTGCTTTATGGCCATTCAGGGGTGACTCTGCAGTCAGTATGGCATGGGCCCGGGGTATTTGAATGTAGTTTTGAGCCGCATCTTTTTCTGTTCCAGTGTGGGTTTGGTAAAACAATGGAGCTAAAGCTAGATGCAGATTGGGCCTTCAACAGAAGAGAGAAGGAAGGAAGACCCCTCAGTTAGTGAAAGGCAGTAATGGGAAACACATTCTGTGCCCAAAGGAAGGTGACCTGTATCTGTAAACTACCTAATTTGTTCACGAGAATGATTCCTGATTTAGCATAGAAGAGGACTCTGGGTGGAACAGACATGGGCAGAGTGCCATCAGGCAATGGTGTGACATTATTTCTGGAGGAAACCTCTCTAGGGATTGCTGGAAACTCTATGGTAAAACCACAGAGTTCCCAGTAATTCCCAGCGCAGACTGCTAGAGTGTCGATTTTTTTTAACATTATTTTTCTGCCACCAGCCTCAGGATCAACAATGGGAAACAGGAGAGAGTGGTGGTGAATCCCTGCCCCCAGCAAGAACCTGGGAACCCTACCTACATCTCATAAGAACCTAAGAGACATCAATGTTGGATCAGGCCAAAGGCCCACCCAGTCCAACACTCTGTGTCACACAGTGGCCAGAAATACCAGGTGCCATCAGGAGGTCCACCAGTGGGGCCAGGACATTAGAAGCCCTCCCACTGTTGACCCCCCCAAGCACCAAGAAGACAGAGCATCACTTGCCCCAGAGCCCCTAGCTATACCTTGTGGCTAATAGCCACTGATGGACCTCTGCTCCATATGCTTATCTAATTCCCTTTTGAAGCCGTCCATGCTTGTAGCGATGCTCTGGTTTGAGGGCAAAACTCTGTGATAAAACTGGCTGCAAACCATAGAGTTTTGCCCTCAAACCAGAGCATCGCTGCGCAATGTCCCTGACATGATGACGTCACTTCTGGGTGATTTCATTGCATCGGGGACATTGCACAGAAATATTGTTTGGAGGTAGGGTTTCTCTTGCTGGCCAGCTGGTTGGTGGTGGGCAGAAGCCCCCAAAATGAGGGGAACCCCCTCTGGGACCTGGGGACTGGCAACCCTACTCCAGCTTGTCCCTCAGACCTCTGGGAATGAAGACGGAGGAGGTCCAGGGAAGAGGCACAACCTCAGTTTTGTCTGATTAGCTCCTGTTAGCCCTTTGTTCCTAAGTAAAAAGCTGGTTCTTCTGCTCCAGCATCTAGCACCATGTTTGTGTGGAGATTCCTCTTCCCAGTTCCTGACCTGCCTTGAGGAACCTGCTCCACCCTTGCCATGCCTGGAGAAGCTCCATAGACTCCCTTCTGCATGGAAAGCTTCTTCTCCCTCTCTGCTTCCTTGTGAGGAGACCGCTTTACTGCTGTGGTCTACTAGGGACTCAGAGACAGTGGACTACACTGTCAGCCAGATTAGGACACATTAGGCCTCAGGTCCACCAGTGGGGCCAGGACATTAGAAGCCCTCCCACTGTTGACCCCCCCAAGCACCAAGAAGACAGAGCATCACTTGCCCCAGAGCCCCTATCTATACCTTGTGGCTAATAGCCACTGATGGACTTCTGATCTATATGCTTATCTAATTCCCTTTTGAATCCGTCCATGCTTGTAGCCGCCACCACTTCCTGTGGCAGTGAATTCCATGTGTTAATCACTCTTTGGGTGAAGAAGTACTTCCTTTTATCCATTCTAATCCGACCACTCAGCAATTTCATGGAGTGCCCACGAGTTCTTGTATTGTGAGAAAGGGAGAAAAGTACCTCCTTCCCTACCTGCTCTATCCCATGCATAATCTTATAAACCTTGATCATGTCACCCCTTAGTCGTCGTTTAGTCGTCGTTTCTCCAAGCTAAAGAGCCCTAAGCGCTTTAACCTTTCCTCATAGGGAAAGTGTTCCAACCCTTTTATCATTCGAGTTGCCCTTTT
>NW_015167554.1:244659-266382 GCF_001447785.1 Gekko japonicus
TCCCTGATGGATTAAAGTACCCTGGTCCTGCTCCTACATTTAAGAACATAAGAACATAAGAGACGCCAATGTTGGATCAGGCCAAAGGCCCATCCAGTCCAACACTCTGTGTCACACAGTGGCCAGAAATACCAGTGCCATCAGGAGGTCCAGCAGTGGGGCCAGGACATTAGAAGCCCTCCCACTGTTGACCCCCCCCCCAAGCACCAAGAAGACAGAGCATCACTTGCCCCAGAGCCCCTAGCTATACCTTGTGGCTAATAGCCACTGATGGACCTCTGCTCCATATGCTTATCTAATTCCCTTTTGAAGCCGTCCATGCTTGTAGCACCCACCACTTCCTGTGGCAGTGAATTCCATGTGTTAATCACTCTTTGGGTGAAGAAGTACTTCCTTTTATCCGTTCTAACCCGACCGCTCTGCAGTTTCATGGAGTGCCCACGAGTTCTTGTATTGTGAGAAAGGGAGAAAAGTACCTCTTTCTTTACCTGCTCTTTCCCATGCATAATCTTATAAACCTCGATCATGTCACCCCTCAGTCGTCTTTTCTCCAAGCTAAAGAGCCCTAAGCGCTTTAACCTTTCCTCATAGGGAAAGTGTTCCAACCCTTTTATCATTCGAGTTGCCCTTTTCTGCACTTTTTCCAAAGCTATAATATCCTTTTTAAGGTGTGGTGCCCAGAACTGCACACAGTATTCCAAATGAGGTCTCACCATTGATTTATATAGGGGCATTATTATATTGGCTGATCTGTTTTCAATACCCTTCCTAATAATCCCCAGCATAGCATTGGCCTTCTTTATTGCAGTCACACACTGTCTCGACATTTTCAGTGAGTTATCCACTACAACTCCAAGATCTCTCTCTTGCTCAGTCTCTGCCAGTTCAGACCCCATCAATGTGTATTTATATTTAGGATTTTTGGCTCCAATGTGCATCACCTTGCACTTGGCCACATTGAACCCCATTTGCCATGTTGACGCCCACTCGCCCATCCTTGACAGATCCCCTTGGAGTGCCTCACAATCCTCACTGGTTTTCACCACCCTGAACAACTTTGTATCATCCGCAAATTTAGCCACTTCACTGCTTACTCCCATCTCCAAATCATTAATGAACAAGTTAAAAAGCAGTGGACCAAGTACTGATCCCTGCGGTACCCCACTGCTTACCACCCTCCACTGAGAAAATTGCCCACCTACACTCACTCTCTGTTTTCTATGAACTAGCCAGTTTTTGATCCATAAAAGGACTTGTCCTTCTATCCCATGATTTTTGAGCTTACTTAGGAGCCTTTGATGAGGAACTTTATCAAAAGCTTTCTGGAAGTCAAGGTAAATAATATCTATTGGATCCCCCTTGTCCACATGTTTGTTCACCCCCTCAAAGAACACTAACAGGTTAGTGAGACAAGATCTTCCCTTACAGAAACCGTGCTGAGTCTGCCTCAATAGGTTTTGTTCATCTATGTGCCTACTAATTCTTTCCTTAATAATGGTTTCCACCAATTTACCCGGTATCGACGTCAGACTGACTGGCCTGTAATTTCCCGGATCTCCTCTGGAACCCTTTTTAAAGATGGGAGTGACATTTGCTACCTTCCAATCCTCAGGAATGGAGGCAGATTTTAAGGAAAGATTACATATCTTTGTCAGGAGATCTACAAGTTCACATTTGAGTTCTTTCAGAACTCTCGGATGTATGCCATCTGGGCCTGGTGATTTATCAGTTTTTAAGTTGTCTATCAGTTTTAGGACCTCCTCTCTCGTCACCTCAATCTGACTCAGGTCTTTCAACACCCCTCCCGAACTCAGCGGCTCTGGAGTGGGCAAGCACCTCTCATCTTCCACAGTGAAGACGGAGGCAAAAAATGCATTTAGCTTCTCAGCCATTTCCCTATCATCCTTCAGTACTCCTTTTACCCCTTGGTCATCCAAGGGCCCCACTGCCTCCCTGGCTGGTTTCCTGTTTCTAATGTATTTGAAGAAAGTTTTATTGTTGGTCTTTATGTTTTTTGCTATATGCTCCTCATATTCCCTTTTTGCCTGCCTGACCACAGACTTGCATTTTATTTGCCATAGCCTGTGTTCCGTTTTATCAGCCTCACTGTGACTAGCTTTCCACTGCTTAAAGGAATCCTTTTTACCTTTTACAGCTTCCATTACTTTGTTTGTTAACCATGCATGCTTTTTCCTATACCTGTTTGTGCCTTTCCTAACCTGCGGAGTATTTTTTTTTAGCTTCTAGAATCGTAGTTTTAAATAGTTTCCAAGCTTCCCCAATGGTTTTGACCCTTTCTACTTTTCCTTTCAGTTTCCTCCCCACATGTCCCCTCATATCAGAGAAGTTACCCCTTTTAAAGTTAAAAGTGGTTGTGTCAGTCTTTTTGGCCAATTCCATATTTATACAATGTTGAACTCAACAACATTATGATCAGTGTTCCCAAATGGTGCAATCACTTTTACATCTCTCACCACGTCTTGAGTGTTACTTAGGACCAAATCAAGGATCGCCTCTCCCCTGGTAGGTTCCATGACCACCTGCTCCATAGCACAGTCATTTAGAGTGTCTAGAAACTCAATTTCTTTTTCTTGACTAGAACACATATTGACCCAATCAATGTGTGGGTAGTTAAGATCACCTATTATGACACAGTTTTTTTGTCTAGCTGCTATCTTTAATTTATTCATGCCACATTACGTTACAGCTGTTGGGTATTATTTATTAATATACCTCATCCTCAGTGCAGTAACATAAGCAACATGAAGCTTTCAGTCTTTATGCTGACAATCAAGTGGCAACACAGTCAAGGCTGAGGCAGTAACCAAAAGCAGAAAGAGATGAAGGCAGGGAGAGTATATTGAAGGATGAATGCCAGCAGAAGCACTTCCTGAAATCAAAAGCCCGTATCCTATAGTCCTTTTCTGCTTGCATAAGTGCTCTTGTATAAGTGGGATCACATTACTGTTCATTTTTAAGAGAGGCCGGTGCTAAGTTATCTCCACTGTCTCCTAGTCCTGTATTCTGCTTGCTCAAGGCCTAGTGCAAATGCTTACAATAGGTTTCATGGACCATTGAGCGTCTGTGCACACATAACTTTTGTTTTCCTTATGGAAGGCTCATGGTTTTGTTGCCAATTCAGAAACACAACGCAAAGGTTCGCAAAACCTCCTGGGGAGGGCAGAGTGTGGGGAGGGAGCTCAGCAAGGGATGCAGTTTCATAGAGTCTACCTTTCAAAGCTGCCATTTCCTCCAGGGGAATTGATCTTTGCAGTGTGGAGATCAGTTGTATTTCCAGGAGAACTCCAGGCCCCACCTGGGCATTGGCATCTCGAACTCGGGTGGTGCTTACTGTTAAATCAGTCTATTGGCTTACATGGGAGAGTTTTATGCATGGGCTTAAAAGTAAGGAGCTGCGGTGGCTCAAGTGGTTAAGTTGCTGAACTGCAGGCTGTGGAAGGTCAGTAGTTCAGCAGTTCGAGACCCGGGTGCCGCATGATGGAGTGAGCTCCCGTCTCTAGTTCCAGCTCCTGCCAACCTAGCCGTTCGAAAGCAAGAAATTGCAAGTAGATAAATAGGTACCACTTCGGTGGGAAGGCAACAGTGTTCCTTGCACCTCGGTGTTTACTCATGCCGGCCACATGACCACGGAAACGTCTTCGGACAGTGCTGGCTCTTCGGCTTGGAAATGGAGATGAGCACCGCAACCCTAGAGTCGGACTCGACTGGCTTTCGAGCAAGGGAACCTTTACCTTTACCTAAAAGTGATTAATCCCAAATCAAGGCTGGCTCAGCTAGACATTCTAGGTCTGCAGGATCCCCCAGAGTCCAAGACATTGGATGTCTAGAGTCTGTCAGTGTCCTGGGCAGGACCTAGTGATGATGTCTCATAGAATAGCACTAGTAATGGAAACACTTCCACACCCGGCTAGGAATCGTACCATATGGTATCTGTGAGTCAGTATCACACGGCTTTGAAGAGGTGAACTAAATAACATGGAAGTTAATGATGTGTAAAACTTGAAAGGCAGTTGAGGTGTTAGTGCCAGATTATTGCCTCCATTCTCCATTTTACACGTACAGTGGTTTCCAGATGGACAGACATCTGAAATGAAGCCATCCCGTCCCAAAAATTGTGGTTGGCTCTTTTTGAGGGTGTAGATAAACATTCCAAGCACAGACAAACAGAAGATTGCAGCAGAGATCTACCAAGATTTTTCTCGTCACTGCAGTCTTCCTTGTGCCCTCACTACAGAGCAGAAAGGCGAGAGACATTCTTGACGAGATTTTGAAGGATGCATTAACTGATAAAACTGCCTTGCACTCACACACAGCCTGTCAGCAGCAACTTCTGCAGACCTTTGTGGGAGAATACTTATTGAGAACATATGGGGTGCCTTTGCTTTTAAGAAAGAGCCTCTTTTCCAGAACAAGAAGAGTGGGCATGGCTGGTCCGGCAGGGAGTCATCTCTTGACTCTGTTTTGCTCTGGGAATACAGAGTGAGTGCTTAAGTGTTTGTTTTATGTGCTTCCCAGCTGTGTGTTCTTGGTCTTGTGAAGACTGCTATGTAATCTTACTGCCTTTCTCCATTCAGCAGCCAGATATTCAACTCAGTTTGGGTATGTGCTGGCTGGGAGACTTTCTAACTGCCTTTCCAACCAAAAGGTGGCACAACACAGATCCAAATACCAATATGTGTGTGTGTGGGAGGGAGAGTGGCCGAAAAAGCTCTCTCATTGGTCCCAGTCAGCCTAGCCTCAACTAAGGTTGGTTCCTACATGAATAGATCCAGGAGAACCCAGGCAGGATGATCCATTGGAAGAGCAATGAAGCTGAGCTGAGGTTTCAGAGGGTGGCTATATTGGTCTGCAGTGGAATAGTTAGATTCCAGGCCAGTAGCACCTTAGAAAACAACAAGAGAAGAAGAAGAGATTGGATTTATACCCTGCTCTTCGCTCAGAGACTCAGAGCAGCTTATAAACTCATTTCCCTTCCCCTCCCCAAAACAGACACCCTGTGAGCAATTTTCCCTCTAAGTGGTAGAGTCTTGTGAGCAGAATTTCTACTTTGTGAGCCACTGGCATTAAAGTTGTGAGCAAGCGATTTGGCTGCTGCATAAATTAGTTGGCTCTGGAGCCATCTTTCCTGAGCTAAGACAAAAATGTGTGAGCAGGAGGCTAAAGAACTGTGAGCTAGCTCACACTAACTCAGCTTAGAGGGAACACTGCCTGTGAGGTAGGTGGGGCTGAGAGAGCTCTGACAGAAACTTCTCTTTTTCAAGAACAGCTCTTGTCAGAACTATGACTTGCCCAAGGTCATCCAGCAGCTGCAAGTGGAGGAGTGGGGAATCAAACCCGGTTCTCCCAGATTAGAGTCCACGCACTTAACCACTAAACCAAACTGGAGTTTCAGGGTGTCAGCTTTTGGGAGTCAATGCTCCTCTTGTCCCCTTAGGTTCCGAGCCACCTTGAAGACCTTTGGTTGTGGAAAGCTGGCTAGGAAATATTCCAAAGTGAGCTTTGTCTCTCAAACTCTTGTTGGTCTCTAAGGTGCTACTCGACTTGTATCTAACTGAGCTGAACCAGTCACAGTGAGAACCTACAGAGACAAAAATAAATGGGAAATGGCATATTGACTCAAACCGAATCACTGTTTGTTTAAATAATAGAACAGTGTTCATAAATGTGTAATTAAAAGAAGAAGAAGCTGGGAATGAAAACTGGTTAAAAGGTTGTATTGCAAAGCCAGGCCCAGATAAACGGACAAGAAAACAAATGATGGCTGCGGTCACACAGAGCAATAGCCACGCTACAGAGACGGAAGATAGGCGGATTTTCCGGGCACGATCACAGCGCCACATCTGGTAAGCATAGAGCTCCCGTGGCGAACCCGAGGCTTCCCGCCGAAGATGTGGGGTAAAAAACTAGTACCTCTGAGGTACTAGTTTCCAGAAACTGTGGGGCAAGGGCGGGCACCTGATCGGGTTTCCGGTGGTAGGTCGTGGCATACGCCCATGTCCCGTCGCGAAAAGGTTTTTTCCCCTCAAGTCTACACGGGATGCACACAAGCACCCAACGGCACATGCGCACACTTCCACTCTTTTCCATACCCCCCCACCCCTGGCTCGGCCTGCTCGAGAGGAACTCTCTGCACCGGGCGGCAGAGGGGGAGGTGCGGGGGGGGTTATGGCGGGAGGGCTGCCTGGCTGAAGCTCCTCCTAGAGGGGACCGGGCGGAGGGCACAGTTTGCATTCCTCTGCAGCCCTGGAAGGGGTTAAACCTGCAGAGCCTTTTGCTAGAGAGGCCACTTCTTTGTCACGCGGCAGGATTGTCCTGTGATCGGCACCTCCCCCCTAACCACGGGAACTGGATGGGACCTCTACGGACTGATCGCGCAACCACGTGTTATTTTGCCCCGGGGCAAACAGCCACGCTTCCCCTCCGCATTTTCCTGCCTGTGTGACCGGGGCCGATGTTAATTTTCTTTTTTTGTCTCTCAATAGGGTTGCCAAGTCTTATTTACTCACCGGCGCGGGGGGGGGGAGCATCTGTTTGCTCCGGGAGCTGGCTGCGGACGTGTGCGTGCGTGCGCGCACTTTGCGCGTGCACCGCCAGAACGTCACCGGAAGTGACACACTATGTAGGGCACGTTGGGGGCGTATGGTTTCCCCCCCAAAGATCTGGGCCACACCCCCAACGTGCCCTACGTGCGTCACCTCTGGTGACGCAGCTTCAGGGGGCGGGGTTCCCCGTGGGGCCTGATTCCGCTGCGGCGGAAATCTGGCCTCAAAAGCGGGGGTTTCCCCGCCCCCACTTGGCAGCCCTATCTCTCAATCAAACTCCAAATACAGAAACTAAATACAATCAATCTCCAAATACAGAAACTAAAATAAAACACACTTTACTAATAACAGTAAAATATATTCAGCTGTAAGAAACACAAATACAATGGTGTCTCTAGTGCTAAAAAGCCAGAAAACCAATATATGCAATAAATATATGAATCTATCAATATAACAGATATTTATCACTGAACTAGTTTATCAAGAACAAACAGCATGAGTTTGTTACATACTAAATTAATCCCTAACCTAACCTGTTTCTTCAAGTTGAGTTGCATTGTTGCTCCCCCCCCCCCCGGCTTTCCATGATGAGTTAGAAACCATTGAACTCCTTTGATAACAGAACCACAGTCCTCACCTGTTTGAGTATCATCACAAAGCACACTTTTGCAAGCTACTGCAATGTGATGTAGTGGTTACAGTGTTGGACCTGGGAAACTGAGATTCAAATTCCTGCTCTGTCATAAGAACATAAGAGAAACCAATGTTGGATCAGGCCAATGGCCCATCTAGTCCCACACTCTTGTCACGATGTGGCCAAAAATACCAGGTGCCATCAGGAGGTCCAGCAGTGGGGCCAGGACACTAGAAGCCCTCCCACTGTTGCCCCCCCAAGCACCAAGAATACAGAGCATCACTTGCCCCTGACTGAGAGTTCCTACCTATACCTTGTGGCTAATAGCCACTGATGGACCTCTGCTACATATGTTTACACAATTCCCTCTTGAAGCTGTCCATGCTTGTGGCTGCCACCACCTCCTGTGGCAGTGAGTTCCATGTGTTAATCACTCTTTGGGTGAAGAAGTACTTCTTCCTTTTATCTGTTCTAACCTGACTGCTCAGCAATTTTATTGCGTGCCCACGAGTTCTTGTATTGTGAGAGTATCCCACAATATCAGGAGTATAAGGAGAGTATCCCACACCCACTAAGAGAGAGGACTGTGATCTCCTTTGTATATATTGCGGTATCTTTCAATATAATGGAAATCATGTACCATTTGTTGTTGTTCAGTCGCACAGTCGAGTCCGACTCTTCGCGACCCCATGGACCAGCTCCCGCCAGGCCTTCCGGTCTTCCGTCGTCTTCTGAAGTTTGCTCAACTTCATGTTCGTTGCATCGATTACACTGTCTAACCATCTCATCCTTTGCCGTCCCTGTCTTCTTTGACCTTCAATCTTTCCCAGCATCAGGGTCTTCTCCAGTGAGTGCTCCCTTCTCATTTGGTCGCCAAAGTATTTGAGCTTCAGTTTCATTATCTGGCCTTCCAGGGAACAGTCAGGATTGATTTCTTTTAGGATCGACTGATTTGTTCTTCTTGCAGTCCAAGGGACTCTCAAGAGTATTCTCCAGCACCATAGTTCAAAAGAATCTATTCTTCAGCGCTCGGCCTTCCTTATAGTCCAACTCTCGCAGCCATACATGACTACTGGGAATACCATTGCTTTGACCATGCGGACTTTTGTTGGCAGGGTGATGTCTCTACTTTTTATCATGCTGTTTAGGTTCCCCATCGCTTTCCTCCCAAGGAGCAGGCGTCTTTTAATTTCATGGCTGCAGTCACAGTCTGCGGTGATCTGGGATCCCAGGAACGTGAAGTCTGTCACTACTTCCACGACTTCCCCTTCTATTTGCCAAGGAGTGATGGGGCCGGATGCCATGATCTTAGTTTTTTTGATGTTGAGCTTCAAGCCCACTTTTGCGCTCTCCTCTTTTACCCTGAGCAAGAGGCTCTTAAGGTCCTCTTCACTTTCTGCCATCAGTTGTTCCGTATCCGGTTCTAACTGTCGCTTCTTGGCCCTTATACAGGTTTCTCAAGAGACATGTGAGGTGGTCTGGTACTCCCATCTCTTTAAGGACCTGCCATAGTTTGTTGTGATCCACACAGTCAAAGGCTTTAGCATAGTCAATGAAGCAGAAGTAGATATTTTTCTGGTACTCTCTTGCTTTCTCCATAATCCAGCGAATGTTGGCAATATGATCTCTCGTTCCTCTACCTCTTCGAAACCCAGCTTGTACTTCTGGTAGTTCTCTATCCACGTACTGTTGAAGCCTAGCTTGTAGGATCTTGAGCATGACCTTGCTAGCGTGTGATATGAGTGCAATTGTGCGATAGTTTGAACATTCCTTGGCATTGCCCTTCTTTGGGATTGGAATGTATACTGATCTTTTCCAATCCTGTGGCCACTGTTGCGTTTTCCAAATTTGCTGGCAAATTGCGTGCAGCACTTTAACAGCATCATCTTCTAAGTCTTTGAATAGCTCAGCTGGAATACCATCACCTCCACTAGCTTTGTTGTTAGTAATGCTTTCTAAGGCCCATTTAACTTCACATTCCAGGATGTCTGGCTCGAGGTCAGTGATTATACCGTCGTGGTTGTCAAGGACATCGAGGTCTTTCTTGTATAGTTCTTCTGTGTATTCTTGCCATTTTTTCCTAATCTCTTCTGCTTCTGTTAGGTCCCTACCGTTTTTGTCCTTTATCATGGCCAGCTTTGCATGGAACGCTCCCTTGATTTCTCCAATTTTCTTGAAGAGATCTCTAGTCCTTCCCATTCTATTGTTTTCTTCTATTACTTTGCACTGTTCATTCAGGAAGGCCTCCTTATCTCTCCTTGCTGTTCTCTGGAAATCTGCATTCAGTTGGGTAAATCTTTCCTTTTCGCCTTTGCCTTTCGCTTTCCTTCTTTCCTCTGCTATTTGTAAAGCCTCATCAGAAAGCCACTTTGCTTTCTTGCATTTCTTTTTCTTTGGGATGGTGGTGATTGCTGCCTTCTGTACAATGTGATGAACCTCCGTCCATAGTTCTTCAGGCACTCTATCTATCAAATCCAGACCCTTGAATCTATTCTTCACCTCTACTGTATATTCATCAGGGATGCGATCTAGGTACCATAATCATGGTACCATAATCCTGGTACCATAATCTAGGTACCATAATGTACCATAATCACCAGCAAGAACTTGCAAGGAATTATGAGGAAATGACATATGGAAGCATCCATGACACCACTGGATTTCATTCTATTCAAGGGAAAAACTTGGGCCTGCATACCTACACTCAGCTCCATATTTATTTTTCTCTGTCACTGCTTCTAGCTCAGCATTTTGCAGCTAATCAGATTCATCAGAAGAGTTCAGAGGCAGGGCAAGATGGAAACAACCATCCTGATTTTATATGCAGCCTTTGGTAATCTGTGTGCTGTCAGCAATTTGTTTTGTCAGAGATCTCTTTTTAGAGAGGTCATAGGGCATCTTTTCAAGCACTGGGACCAATGTTGGTGACTTGTGTTATTTGTCATGCATTTATCACATTGATATCCTGCTTTTTCTCTCAGGAGTTCAGGGGGGCAGTTCACTGGGGTTATCATAACTCTGTGAGGTGAATTATGTCGAGGCACTCCATACAGAGAACTCTCACATCAGGGCAACTTGCAGTGCTGTCCTAAACAGAGTTCCAACTATCTAATTTTTCTTAAATCAATGGTCTTAGAAGGGTGCAGCTCCACTGAGGACTGCACTGTTCGTCATCTGTATCATCCATCCACCTGGTAAGGAGAATGTTAACACTTATCATCTGCTAATGAGTGTCACAATAGGTGTGCTAAACCCATACATAGTGACTTGCCCAAGGTCTCAGTACATTCATGACTGAGCAGGAGTTTGAATGCAATTCTTCAGGGTCCGAACCCAACACTCAGTCAACGACACCACAGCGGCTCGCTAGAGGCAGGTGACTCTGAAGATGGAAAGGGTTGGGTTAGGTTTCCTGGCACCAATATATTTCCCCTCAAGAATTTAATTGGATGACCTAATGTTCTCCTATTTTCAGAGAAAGTGGGTAATGATTCTGTTCGTTCTCTTCATGCCAGTTAAGGTGAGAACCCTGAGAGAGTTTCAGAAGTGGTTTTGGGAGGGGGCTGCTATTTGAAGACATAAATTATGATCCCCATCGGTTGAGTGCAAACAAAACCTTAAAGCAGGTCTTGGAACGGTGGACTTTAATAACTAGGGGAGATTCTTCTCTTGGCAAGCAAGAAATGTGAAGTTTTCCTATATTATAAAAGGAAACCTATTTCAAATGTTCTGGTTCCAATTAAAGCCTACAAAGAATTGGTTTCATAAAATGGTACAGAGACAGGTTCTGTCAGTTTCTTTCTAAACGAGGCATTTCACAAAAGGCCTAGCAATGCAACTTTCATGAGTTCTTTCAGTTTCTTTCTTACAGCTTTAATTTCATCTGATTTGTCCATTTGTGTGTGAGGGTTTTTTTTTTTACTTCACCCATGTCTGAGAAACAGCACTGAATAAAGATAATGAATAAAGTAATGGAAAAGGCATAACCTAGGAACTTCTGATGTTGGTTGACAAGCATTTTTTCCTATGATAAATAAAGCTTCCACTTACAAGAGTTTAGCAGAGCATACTGCTGACTGTGATTGATAGTACCAGTTAGTGTCACTCATTTACTTCCAAAGGCTTTCTGAAGAACACCAAAAGTCAAGAAGAAAAATGAGGATAAAATGTATATATATATTTTTAAAAAGTAACTAAGTTGTCATTGAGGACCTAAACTTAAAATAAGCCCCACAAGGAAATGGTAGACAAAAATAGCCTAGTTTCAACAAATGTTTTTTGATTAATATTCATATTAGTTTCTACAGAATAACAAACTGGCTGAAAACCACCAAAGTTGCATGGATGTAGTAAAGTATTATCACACAACACAATTATCCATATCATCCTAATAATGAGACATGTCTGGGGTTGTGTGATATATAAAACATTAGCAGTGCCCCCTTAACCAGAATTTCACCTAGGGCTGCAGTTGCCTAGCAACAGCCACTTAGGGCATTCGTTTCTTAAAGAAACAGGTGATCCTTTTATCATGGAGGATTAACCCCCATTTTTAAAAGGTTTTGGATTTTTCTGCAAAATTGGGTCTGTTCTCCTATTTGTAGAAAGATGTGTGTTGTCTGTCCGTACCCCAGTTTCCAGATTTAAGTGTTCACAGATGTAGCCACATTGAGAATTAGATATACCGATATTAATATCCTATAATAATGTAGGTCACAAAGCTTTATTACTATAAAACTCATGCTAGCTTTCAAGCAAAAATGTGTGAAGAACATAGAGTGATCAATAGAAAAGCTAGTTAAAAATAAAAGGAGGAAAGGAGGAATCGATTCTTATATTCTGTCTAATAGGTATATACAAATTGGCATTAAAATGGAAGCTGCAGTGAAATGCACTGACCCATAGTGAATTAACAAGAGATGCCATATCTCAAAGAAATGAAGAACATAAGAGAAGTCATGTTGGATGAGGCCAATGGCCCATCCAGTTTTGGGTCGCACAGTGGCCAAAACCCAGGTGCTATCAGGAGGTCAACTAGTGGGGTCAGAACTCTAGAAGCTGTTCTACTGTTGCTCCCCAAGCACCAAGGATACAGAGCATCACTGCCCCAGACATAGGCTGCAATCACGCACACTAAATAATCCACTTTCAATCCACTTTCCAACTGGGTTTTAACCGCACAGTAAAATCCAGTTGGAAAGTGCACTGAAGGTGGATTGAAAGTGGATTATTTAGTGTGTGTGACCGCAGCCATACTGTTCCATCTTTATCTATCTATCATCTATCTATCTATCTATCTATCTATCTATCTATCTATCTATCTATCATCTATATCTATCTATCTATCTATCTATCTATCTATCTATCTATCTATCTATCTATCTATCTTCTACCCTACCCTACCCTCCCAGCCAAGGCTGGCTCAGAGCAGTTTACATAAAACAGATAAATTACACTAAAACATAATTACAATTAAAACCATTCTAAAACCATCTAATCTGTCTGACATAATAAAGTGCTAGTAGTAGTTATTATTTTGATGATGGCAGCCGTTGTTCAATGGTCCCAACTCACAGTTGGCTCCTAGATCTTCCTTTTTGGTTATCCTTTAGGTGGCTGGTCCAGGCTGTTGATGAAGATTCCAGGGGGACAGGGCTCTCTCTCATTCAGCTGTCAGTTGTTAGTTGTTGATGTTGGTGGTGGCTCTCAAAAGCCTGGTGGAAGAACTCTGTTTTACAGGCCATGCAGAACTGTAAGAGGTCCTGCAGGGCCCTGATCTCTTCTGGGAGCTTGTTCCACCAGAACAGAGCTGCCACTGAGAAAGCCCTGGCCCTGGCCCTGGTTGTAGACAGCCTGCCTCCTTGAGACCTGGGAGGACCAGTCGGTTCTGGGCCCCTGACCCTAGTGCTCTCTGGGGAACATGTGGGGAAAGGCGGGCCCTTGGGTATGTAGGCCCGTGACCATAAAGGGCTTTACATTAAGTATGTTATCAGCAGCCACTGCAGTGCCTTTAGCATAGGCTGGATGTGCTCCCATATAGAGAGTCTCATCAGAAGCTTGGCTGCAGCATTTTGCACCAGCTGCAGCTTCCAGATTTGAGACAAGAGCAGCCCCATGTAGAGAGCATTACAGTAGTCCAATCTTGAGGTGACCATCACATGTTGCCATGTCATTGCATTTGAGGAAGGGAACCAACTGCCTGATCAGCCAAAGATGATAGAAAGCCGATTTGGCAGTGGTTGCTACCTGGACCTCCTAACCTCTAGCACTGGTACCAATGGTGCCCCATCGAAGGTCGGGGGCAGGATCCCTACCTTCAGCATTCCCTGGCTCAGGCACAGGACCTCCATCTTTGTTGGATTCAATTTCATTTGACTCAGCCTAAGCCAACCAGCCATGGCTTGTAATGCCCGGTCCAGATCTTCTGGTTTGGAGTCAGACTGGCCATCCAACAACAGATAGAGCTGGGTATCATCCACATACTGGTGACATCCCAGCCCATGCCTCTGGGCAATCTGGGCAAGGGGGGCACATGTAGATATTTAAAAAGCATTGACCACTCTGTAGCCCAATGGGTGCCTTAGGGATAGCTGTTTCCCCAGTGTCACCCTTTGTCCCTGACCTTGGAGAAAGGAGACAAGCCATTGCAAGACCTGCCCCTGAATTTCAGTGTCAGCAAGGCAGCGGGTCAGTAGCTGATGGTCAACCATGTCGAACACTGCTGACAGGTCCACCAGCAACAGCACTGCCAATCCGCCTCGATCCAGGTGCCTCTGGAGGCCGTCTGTGAGGGCGACCGGTGCCATCTCCATCCCATGACCTGGGTGAAAACTGGACTGGAAGAGATCTAGAATGGAAGTGTCATCCAAAAAGCCCTGTAACTGAGTTGTCACTGCCCTCTCTATTATCTTGTCCAAATAGGGCAAGTTGGAAACCAATCAATAAATGGCTGGTTGGAAACTGGCTTTTACCTTGTGGGTGAAACTCACGGATAGAACTCTGCTCCAGAAGTTTATACAATCCCCTCTTGAAGCTGTCTATGCTTGTAGCTGCCACCACTTCCTGCAGAAGTGAATTCCACATGCTAATTACTCCTTGAGTGAAGAAGTACTTCCTTTTATCTGTTTTAAGCCTACTGCTCATAAATTTCATTGAGTGCCCATGAGTTCTTATATCACGAGAAAGGGAGAAAAATACTTCTTTCTCTACCTTCTCTACCCCATGCACAGTTTTGTAAACCTCTCTCATGTCACCCTCAGTCATCGTTTCTCCAACCTAAAAAGCCCTAATGTCTTTAACCTTAAACTAGTTGGTTTTGCTGCATTCTAGATAACTGGCTCTTTCTGATCAGTAACCTTATTTCATAGCAATAATATCCCAGATCCCTGTGGTCCATGTAACCTTTGCATTTTCAATAATCTCTTAGTGTTATAGTGCCCTTTTATCTTGTCTCCATCCCTTTCCCTTTTGTTATTTTCATAAACTGGCATATTACTTTTCGATGTCAACTTTGAAAACAGTATACCAGATAAAAAAAGTTGTGTGCAGTTAAGATGAATTGCAGAATCAATAGAACACCACGCCCCTCCTCTTTGATCCCAAAGAAGATCAGGCCTGGCCCTGGAGGTGGCATCCTTCTTTCCTAAACAGCTGGCTCCTTGCTACCTTGGCCAGCCCAGGAGTGATGCCAGGGGTAAGAAGACTGGTCCAACCAAGCATAAGCAGAGGGTGGCCAGATTACTCAGCTTGGCCATTGGCTGGTCAAGCAGGTGAGGCAGCACTGCAGTCTTCCTCAGTCCAGGCCCCACTGCCCTCCTTCCCCGACCAGCCGGCCCAACAGCAATTCCCTGGTCAAGACAGGCACTGCATCCTCCCCCCCATCTGGTGGCAGCTAAGCTCATGTTCAGATGGGCCAGCCTCAGAACTATGTGGGGAGGGGAGCTGAGAAGAAGCAGCCACCCAGGTCATCGGCCCACTGGGACTTTCCCCAGTAGCCGTAATGTTCAGTCCGCCCCTGAGTATTGTGTTGCACCACAATGGGGCACCTGAGGAAAAGTTCATAGCCCTCATGATAGGGCTGCCAGGCCTCCTGCTGGCAGCCCCTGGGAAAATCTCCATTGCTGCAACCTGTGACATCACTTCTGCAGGAGCAACAACAATTTGCCTTTTCCTTGCCCTCCCCCAAGCCTCCTGCCTGTTGCCAGTGCTCAGCCGGCAACCTTACTAATGGAGGCCAAGGCTGAATCCACAGCAACTCTTGAAACCCACAGCAGCTCTTCACACCTTAAATCATGTGGTGTGTATGTGGGTTTCAAGATGAAAATGTAGGGGAGGGATATGGCTTAGTGACAGAGCATCTCCTTGACATGCAGAAGGTCCCAGGTTCAAACTCCACCATCTCCAGTGAAGCATCAGGTAGCAGGTGATGTGAAAGACCTCCACCTGAGGCCCTGGAGAGCCACTCCCAGCCAGAGTAAACATTACTGACTTTGATGGACCAAGGGTCTGATCTGATTCAGTATAAGGCAGCTTCATGTATTCATGTATATATCCCTGTATTCACCCTCTGGTATCTTGACCTACATTATTTTGGGATTTAAAGGTCAAAACTAGCATCAGGAAATGTATCTAGAAATGTATTACAGCCAAAGGAGTTTCTATAACAAAGGTATAATTAATAATATCTTCTGTTACCTTAACTAGCATGCTCCCACTCCTTGGCTCCAGAGGCAACCAAACTTGGGTCCAGGAAGTGATGTCATGTGATACAGCAACATCACTTCCGGTTTGCATCCAAAGTGATGTCACAATGCTCTAGGTAAAAATCACAGAGATGAGTGAATTCCTAGACCATTGTGAAATCACTTCCGGGTAAAAACTGGAAGTGATGTCCCAACATCATGAAACACAATGTTGTTCCCCATGTCTAAACTATATCTGCTGTTTGCCACAGCTTGGCTGGTAACCCTAAATGTTATGAACTACTGGAAGACATTTATTGTTACTTTCACTTTCCCAATGTTAAAGTTCTTCAGACTGTAAACTCCTTGTGGCAGGGACCTGACTTTCTTCTCATGTTGCTCTATAAAGTTTTATGCAAACTAAAGAGAACAGGAAATGATTCTTCCACATCTGTCAAAGCATTCCCATTACACTGATGTGAGATCATGTGTGTAAAAAAATCTATTAGTGAGTCACAGGTCTCAGCTTTGCATACATTTAGACTCTGCTGCCAAAGTAGGGATCCCCAAGCCAGTCTAAGTGAAAAGGATATTGATGGCTTCATGTGCAAAGCAGATGGCATGATTATTATAGCAGACACAGATGTG
Organism: Gekko japonicus; assembly: GCF_001447785.1. Taxonomy (NCBI): domain Eukaryota; kingdom Metazoa; phylum Chordata; class Lepidosauria; order Squamata; family Gekkonidae; genus Gekko; species Gekko japonicus. The sequence goes on from NW_015167554.1 coordinate 261,186, forward strand.
GGCCAATAGGGTTTTCTAAAATGGCACCCACAAATCATGTCGTTGTCTCAAAGCTCTCTTTTACTGTTTCTCTCTAACAAAATGTCTTGCCATCCAGTGACTTCTAGTTATCTTAGTTACCTGTGTTTCTGTTTCAGATCATCCATGGGTGCCACTGTTACCGAGATTATGGAGGACAGGTCCATCAGGGGCTACTATCCATGGTGACTCAAATTCAGAGGCAGTAAGGCTTTGAATATCCATGTCTGGAAGCAAGAGGAAGGTCTTGACTGCTGTGCCCAGTTTGCTGGCCCTCAAGGGCAACTGGTCAACCACCATGATAAATAGAATGCTGCATTGATGACTAATCTGATTCAGATGGGCTCTTCTCATCAGGGGGCAGATTTTTGTGTGCCATTAAAGGCAACAGATAGGTCTGATCCATTGTACACAATTTGGTACAATCTTATGTTCTGAAAATCAACCTAGTATTCTAAAGTCCAATTAGGCCATCAACATAGTAGCCATCAAGAAAAGTAATTATGCTCCATGTTATTTTATGGTCCAATTAATTCCTTGTGTTTCTAAGGAAAGACCTGCCTCAGTGGTCTATCGCCTGTTGTAAGCATAAAGGATAATAAACTCTAACTGTAATCCAATCATGCTAATGGTATCTCCACATTGTATGTGTTATGTGTAAAGAGCTGTGAAGTCACATCTGACATGATTTATTCATTGGTTATTGAATGTCCCATTTCTTCGATTGTATTAACTCATTAGATGTAATCCATCTTGAGACCTTGTGATAAAGGTGAACTATAAATCAGATAAATAAATAAATAAATAAAAATGCCCCCCACCATTATTACACAGAAAACAGGTGCTGTACCACTCAACAGTGACAGGCAATTAAATGCTTCAGAAACATTCTGGGGTCCCATTCCCCAACTGGTGGTAGGGGATCCTCCTTCCTCCACTCCTGTTGCCCACCACCTCCCTGGAGTAGAGGGGGGGAATTGTGATGCCATCTGCAGCACCATGTCACTTCCAGTTTTTTAAAAAGTGACATAGGGTAGCTCTAGGAATTGCCAGAAAAGTCATGGTTTTACCATAGAGTTTCCAGAGATTTCTAGAGCTACCTGTGCCACTTACCTTTTTTTTTTTTACCAGAAATGATGTAACTCTACAGCTGGTGTTGCACCTGCCATATCCCTGCCCAGAGCCCTCCTGCCAGTTGTTAGGCACTATCTGGCAACCCTAGAAACTTTATTTAAAAAAAAAACACAACTGAGTTTTATCCTTTCCACAAAATCTTAGCTCAGCAGAGATCGACGTTCTGCTTGGTAATGAGGAGTAGATAATAGGTTAACTCAGAAAAGGATTGAGGGTCTGGTCATTTTGTCCTCAACTGGAATTGTTTGGAAGAATTATCTGCCCATAAATAGTCATGTTTTTCAATAGATGTAGAGATGAAGGTTCTGCGTATTTGCTGTGGAAACCGCATGAAATATTATCTGCTAGTTTATCTAATTATAGTCCAATAATAATTGGACTTGATGAAAAGACTACTGTGGAGAGATTATGACATACTTTAAACTGTGTAATACTTACGATGTATAATTTTGGCACAAACTGTTTTCTTGACCCAGGATTTTTATCTTACCGGTGGAAGTTAGATGATAGTGCTGTATGAGCATACAGATAAGCAAAAGTATATAAATCCTTAAGAGTTCATCTATGCTATCCTGCTACAAAAATGCCCAGGACCAAACACATTAACTTGCCCTACACTGAGTCAGACCAGGGTTCCATGTAGCTGAGTCTCATCTACTCTGCCTTGCAATGGTTTCAGGAGGAGTGCTTTCCTACAGGGGATCTATGTCTCACTGGTTAGTATGCTACTATAATCAGTGGCCTCTTGGATTTGCATTGCCAGAGAGCAAAACTGAGGAGCTGAAATATGCCAGTCTTGTATGGAATCTGTTCCTCCTAGACCTGAACACATGAAGCTGCCTTATACTGAGATAGACGCAGGGGTCATTTCCTGCAGGAGCGCACAGGAGCGGAGCTCTGGCAGTAAAGAGCCCAGGGGGCGGGCACATGCAACAAGCCCCACCCCCTGCTCCCAGCAGCCCTCAGTCAGAGCAAGAAGCAGCCAGGTAAGTTGCAGAGGGCCCCCCCATCCAAAACAGTCCAGTGGCACCTTTAAGACCAAGTTTTATTCAGGTATCTGCGAGGACAGATCTGCACGTTCCCCCCCCCCCCATAGCTAGCAATCCAAAACAGTCCAGTGGAGCCTGAGCAGTGGGTGTTGCCTTCTGACACACTTCCGGTGATGTCAGGGTGTGTGGCTGCAAATAAGTTATGCTAAAGAGTTATGCTAAAGAGTTATGCTAATGAGCTCCTGCACCTCTTTTTCTACGAAATGACCCCTGGACAGACCATTTCTGTATCATAGTCAGGATAACAAAGTTTGAGTCCAGTGGCACCTTAAAGACCAACCGGGTTTTATCCACAGTATAAACTTTCATGTGCAAGCACACTTCTTCAGATACAGTGGAACAGAACCTCCTCAACCATTACTTACAGGGGATGGAGTGGACTCAAACTTTGTTCTGCTGCTTCAGACCAACACAGCTACCCCACCGGAATCTATGTTCATGGTCAGTACGGTTTGATTTGACTGGCAGCAGCTTTTCAGGGTAATAGGTTAGGTTTGCCAGGTCTGGGTTGAAAAATACCTGGAGACTTTGGGGGTGGATCCAGGAGAGGGTGGGGTTTGGGGAGGGGAGGGGCCTCAGCATGGTACAATGCCATAGAGTCCACCCTTCAAAGCAGCCATTTTCTCCAGGGGAGCTGATCTCTGTCAGCTGGAGATCAGTTGTAAAAGTAGGAGATCCCCAGGCCCCACCTATCTTAGATGGAAGTCTTTCATGTCACCTTCTACCTGATTCTTCTGGCTGTAGATGCCAGGGACTGAACCCAAGGCCTTCTGCATGCAAAACAGATTCCTTACTATGGACTATAAGGACCAAACTACACATTATATTTAACATGGAACCATCATGAAGACTAGCAGCTGCTTGGCACCTGTGAGTTCTCTGAGGCAACTCAACTGAGAAGTACAACAGGGGCCCAATTTGAACTGGACCATGAGAAAGTGTGAGGAGGGGCTCCTTTTTCCCTTCTGCACTGTTTTCCTGACACAAAACAGCTCTGGGGGGATCATTTGCCTCATCAGGGGATTGTATGTACACTGAATGCTTGCATGTGGAGCCCACCAACAGGGCAAATAGCACCCCACAGGCCATTTCAGGTGTGGAGAACAGCATGGGGAGGGAAGGCAGAAGTATCTCCCCCCCCCCCCATGCTTGACCAGAATCAGGGCCCTGTAGACACTTCTTTACACTGGGCACTTACAGCCAGCATCCTGTTGCAAGTCCCTGCTGGGAATGCAAGCTGAACATAACATGAGTTTGGACTATAGGTAGGCTCACCCCCTTTGAGGGAAAAGGATTTCCCCATGGTAAATGTAAAGTATAGATTTTCACCCTGCTTGAAAACCTGTCTCATTGAGGGCAAAAACAGATCAAAAGCTAGAAATTCCATGACTAGGACTACCCAGCATTTTTAAATGACAGTGGAAGTGGGGGAGAAGGGGGGTGCAGTTTGGGCTGGGCCCACACAGGGGATGATAAGAGAGGTTAACTTCCACTCGTATAGTGTTGTCCATGAAGAAAGCTTCAGGTGGGTCGAGTCCAGTGAGACCTTTAAGAATAACAAAGGGTAAAAGCTTTTGTGTGCATGCACACCTCTTTAGATATTTGATATCTGATATCTGACATCAGATATCTGAAGAGGTGTGCATGCACATGAAAGATTATACCCAGAATAAAACCCTGCTGGTCTTAAAGATGCCACTGGACTTGAATTTTGTTCTAGCACAGTTTTGTTCATCAAGGCAGTCTCCCCCACATTGTTCTTAGCTCAACAAAACAATTAACAATAAGATGGCAAAAATATATTGCCTGTATCCCCCCCCCCCCGAGGGGAAATATGAGGGGTAATAACAGAATAGCAGCAATTATGTTCTATATGGAGAAAAAAAAAAAAAGAGTTAAATGCCAGTGCAACTTGCCTGTGTGAATCAGGCCTCTGTGCTGTTTCTATTAACATTTGTAAAAAGGCTGGGAGGATCCAGCCATGGATCTGCCGGCTTCACCTCTGTTTTGACCCTGAGTAGGCTGGCAGTTATCTGTGCTGAAAGTATAGCATTATCTAGCTGAATATCGTGAATGTCAGAGACGTACTGCTTTTGCATCCCAGGAAGACAGATAAACACTGTTATCCAAACTGCCATTGAGCTTGGCCTAAAATGACATTTTGAGGCAAATGTGAGGTTCCTGCTCAGGTGAAACAGCTAAGGAATTTTTAAGAGGAAAGAAAGGAGATAGAATAATTTGGAGGTGGAATTCTGCACATTCTTCCATTTTTATGTTCTTCTGAGGTGAGGACGTAAAGGCCTGCTTGGGTTAAATAACTGAGGAATTTTGGGGAATGCACAGGGAGTAGGGACCGTTGCCAGAGCGACGCGTTGCGTCACATCCTGGCGATGGTGGTGCAATGCATATCGCTGTCCCCCGTGGCAGGGATCCTGTGAAGACGCACGGATCCCCCGCTGCGGCTTGGCAGCCTGTAATGTATCCGCGATTACCACGTGCACGACCGTTGGGCCATGCGGTCAAGCACAAGCCCAAAGCTTCGTTCCCTGAGAACAATAGCGGAGCGGATCCTAGCCCGCACCAATCAGAGGGCCAGGTCCGCGGCCGAGAGCCAACGGGACTCTCGGCCACTGTAAATAACCTATAGGGTGACTAGGGTGTGTGTTTGGTGGTGGGTTCTCAGTGCATATATACCGGCCTGCGAGCTGGGGTCTTTCGTCTTGTTCTGATCTAATAAAGTACTCTTGCTGAATCACTCCACATTTCCGAGTACTTTTCACTGGCGACGAAGGTGGGATCTCACCCTTCCTGAACAACGACCCGGAGGAGACCAAGCCGCACCGAGCCGACCAATCACCGCTCAATCGCCGGCTCCTCGCTCCGACAGACTCAGCCGAGCCCCGCCTCGCCCCGTACTGCAAGCGCACCGCTCGCCTCGCAAACGCCCTCGCATCGCCTCGCATTGTTGTGCGCCGCCTCGAATCGTCCCGCCACAC
>NW_015167554.1:266445-282345 GCF_001447785.1 Gekko japonicus
TCCGCACCGCAAGCGCACCGCTCGCCTCGCAACGCCCTCGCATCGCCTCGCATCGTTGTGTGCCGCCTTGAATCGTCCCGCCACATTACGCTGGTTCTCCTGGCCTCGCCTCGCCCGCCGCACCATGCTACCTCGCCTCGCCGCGAACTCCCGGCACATCCGCACAGCTCCAGTATTGCCTCCTCACCTCCCGGCAAGCTCCCCTCGCCTCTCCTTGAGACCTCGCCTCGCCCCGCTTCATCAGCCTAACTGAGCGGTCCAACGGACAAGAGAAAATGTCGGAATCGAACGCCACCTCCTCCGTGTCATCGGGCCCCGTCGCCGCCGTCCCTGCCGGGACCTCTCATGAGGGCATTGCCCCTTTTGACCTGAGCCACCCGGAGCGCTGGACCACGTGGCTAATGATTCTGAAGAACTATCTCGCCTGCTTGCAGGTCACCGACGCAGGGATGAAAAGGTGCCATCTCATACGCCTTTGTGGGATGGATACCCTCATCCTCTTGCAGAACCTGATATCGCCCGAGGTAGAGGGGGAGAGTTTCGTTCATCTCATCAAGGCCCTCATGGATCATCTAGCCCCGAAGCCCACCAAGTTCGCAGCGTGCATGGATTTTTGCGCAAAGGTCCAAGCCCCGGGGGAGAAAGCGGCGGATTTCCTCGCCAGCCTGCGGAAGGCCGCCACGCAATGTGACTTCCCCAACTTGGAAGACACCTTACTAACCCAATTCCTGGTGGGCCTGCGAGAGGCAAAGTTGAGAAGGCGCCTGATAAGGGAGGACGACCTCACGCTGGCCCAGGCCTTAAAGGATGCGGCGGCTTTCGAAACCGTGCATCCTAGTCACAGCGGACATCAAGTCCACAGCACGCAACCAACGACGGAGTCGGCCGACTCCGAGGAGGAAGAGGTTCTACAAGTCCGGCGCAAACCCCCACAACTGTATCGCTCAAGAGGGACCCCGCCAGCAAGGACATCCGAGCCAGCCCCATCTTGCGCCAGGTGTGGAGAAGCGCACGAACGCAGGAACTGCCAGTTCCGCGACGCCGTCTGCCGGGCCTGCAACAAACAGGGCCACATCGCTAAGGTCTACCACAGCCGCCGTCAGCTGCCCAGGAAGTCCAGCCACCAGATGGAGCCCATCCACACCGTGGACCTGCACTCGCTCAACACCAACGCCAGCATCCACCAGCCCCAGCCCCAGGTATCCCCGGGGTACAGCCCTTTTTAGATGATGTGCTGATCGCCGCCCCCGACTCCGCCTCCTTTGCCAACCGCCTCCGCGCCGTTCTGCAACGATTCGACCAAGTGGGGCTGAAGGTGAAGCGTGAGAAATGCCTGCTGGGCATCCCCAGGGTGGAGTTCCTCGGTTTTGCGGTGGATGCACAAGGCATCCATACCACGGCGGAGAAGACCACGGCGATCACCAATGCTCCCTCCCCCACTTCAAAGACCGAGCTTCAGGCCTTCTTAGGACTCCTTAATTTCTATCACTCTTTTCTTCCCTTGAAAGCAGCTGTAGCGGAACCCCTCCACCGGCTCCTCGACAAGGGCGCGCCATGGGTCTGGGGCCCGACGCAGCAAGCGACGTTCCAGGCGGTCAAAGGCCTCCTCATCCCCAATTCGGTCCTCGCCCACTTCAACGAGGACTTGCCGGTGGTGCTGGCTTGTGACGCCTCTCCATATGGGGTTGGGGCGGTCCTGGGGCACCAGCTGCCTGACGGGCGGGAGGTCCCAGTGGCCTACTACTCCCGTACCCTGTCAGCGACGGAGCGCAATTACGCGCAAATTGACAAAGTGGCTCTTGCTATCGTTGTCGGGGTGAAAAAATTTCACCACTACCTCTACGGCCGGCCCTTCACAGTCCTTACGGACCACAAGCCTCTCCTGGGTCTGCTCGCCCCGGACCGCCAGACCCCCCAGATGACTTCGCCTAGAGTGATCCGGTGGTCCGTTTTCCTGGCAGGGTACAACTATTCGCTCGTCCACACGAGAAGTTTAAAGAGTCATTCCTCCAAGAAGGGCTTTCAGTATCCCCTTTGTCAAAGGCATGTTTTGTAATGACCTGGGCTTGGATTTTATGATTGGCTAAGGTTGGTTGGGCCTGGCACCAGGTGGGAGGACTTAGCTGCAGAAGGACACCTTGCTGGCAACATAATGACATCTCTGGAGATGTGCTGATGTCACTCCCAACACACTCAGACACCAGGATACTCCAGGGAGGCTCTCGCATTTAGATAAAACTCTATGCAGTTTTGCCCAAATGTCAGAGTGCCCTGGTGTCCCCCAGTGACACATTAATATCACTTCCGGACACCTGGGGAGTGTCATCAGCATATCAGGATGTCTACCCAGTTTCCTGCCACTTTCCCACCTGCTATAGCCAGCTGAGTGCAAGGAGTAAGGTCGCCAGCCGTGGGTTGGGAAATACCTGGAGATTTTAGCGGTAGAGCCGGGGGATGGTGGGTTTTGGATAGAGGAGAGAGCTCAATAGGGTATGATGCCATAGAGTCCATCCTCCAAAGCAGCCAGTTTCTGCAGGGGAACTGATCTTGATCATCTGGAGATCAATTGCAATAGCAGGAGATCTCCAAGTGTCACCTGGAGCCTGTCAAGCCTAGGCGGAAGGGAAACTCCCCCTGGGGGCGGGGAAATCCTCCATTCTTAGCAGGATGCTGGCAACATGTCTGTGGACATCCCGTGTCTGTGGGACAGCTTTTTGGAAAAAATCAGGTTTTCCCCCCATCCGCTAGTTATCCAGCAAGGATTTGTTTTGAAGAACAGTGGGGCAGCTTGAGCTTCATATGCCCTTCATAAGACATTTCTGATCGGTTTTAATGCATTTTGCATCTATTGTTTTATTATATTTATTTATCTACAACATTTCTAGGCTGCCTTTCCACCCAAAAAGGGTTCCCACAGTAATGAATAGGCTTGCCAAGTCCCCCCGGGGGGCGGGGAAAACCCCACCCCAGAGGCCCGTTCCCCGCCACCAGTCGATTGGGCCCCAGGGGGGACCCCACCCCAACGTGCACGTCACCAGGAAGTGACGTGATGACGCCGGGCACGCTGGGGGTGGGGCCATGACCATCCAAGGGAAAACTCTATGGTTTCCCCTCGGACAGTCGTGGCCCCACCCCCAGCGTGCCCAGCATCGTCACGTCACTTCCTGGTGATGTGGATGCGACACGCACTGAAGCCGCAAGCCGGGAGTACCCCGCTGCGGCGATTTCTTCACTTGGCAACCCTAGTAATGAACATCAAAACATGAAAACGCGTCAATATTAAAACATCAAGGCATTAAAACGGAATTTGTGTGTGAAGTATATAAAGTATTTAAACAATTCAATAAAACATATGAACACACACAACAGCAACCACAAACAGAGAGGAGGGCCGGTAACAGTTAGTGGGGAAACAGCAACCAAAGCAAAGTCTTTGTCTGCAGACACAAGACAATGATAGATGGAAATGGATAAATCTACCTGGAGAGAGAGTTCCAAAATTTTGAGGCCATGACTAAGAAGGTTCTTCATCAGGTTATCACCTGTCTAGCTTTAGATGGCAGGGTCACCTGAAGCGGGCCTCTGATGATGACTGGAGTAGACAGGTAGGTTCATATGGGAGTAGGATAGGATTGCTAACCTTCAGGTGGTTTCTGGAGATCTCTTGCTCTTATAACTGATCTCCAGATGACAGAGATCAATTCACCTGGAGATAGGGTTGCCAGGTGGGAGGTGGCAACTGGTGGGAGATGGGGAGAATTACAAGGAAAAAGAAAAGCCTAAGCCTCATTGCCAGCATCTCACAGGAAGTGATGTCATCATACCAGCGATGCTTGGGCAACACTCTGGTATTTGGGCAAAAACTCTGTGGAAAACTGAGTTCTACCACAGAGGTTTTGCACAGATACCAGAGCGTTGCCTGGACATTGCTGGTGTGATGACGTCATTTCCTATGTGACACTAACAACAAGGCCTCGGCCTTCTCCTTTCTCTTGCTAATTCCCCCACACACTGAAGAAAGAGAAGAGAGAGAGAGAGAGAGATTGGATTTATACCCCACCCTTCACTACCAAAAGGAGTCTCAGAGTGTCTTACAATCTGCTTTCCCTTCCCCTCCCCACAACAGACACCTGTGAGGTTGGTGGGGCTGAGAGAGCTCTTTTGAGAACTGCTTGTAAGAGAACAGCTTTGACCCAAGGTCACACCAGCAGCTGCATGTGAAGGAGTAGGGAATCAAACCTGGTTCTTCCAGATTAGAGTCCACGCTTCTAGCCACTATACCAAACTGGCCAGCTAATGGGTGGCTGGGGTTAGGGCCTGGTGACTGAGGACCCCTACCTCCACTGGGGGGGGGGTCTGACTATCTGGAGAAAATGTCTACTTTGGAAAAATGACTCTATGGCATTATGGCCCATTGAAGCCTTTCCCCTCCCCAAACCCCACCCTCCTTTGGCTCCATCCCCAAAATCTCCAGGTATTTCCCAACCCAGAACTGGCAACCCTAAAGTAGGAGGTCCTTTAGATATGCTGGTCCCAAGCTGTATAGGGCTTTAATTAAAGATCAATACCTGCACCTTGAATTGGGCTGGGAAAGCAAAGTGGGAGCCAGTGTAGATGGAACAAGACTGGAGTGATATGGTCTTCATGAGCCACTTCAATCAACATGCTTTATTTTTGTTTTATCACACTGTTTTTATGTTGTTATCTTCCGTGAGTCCTTAAATTAGGTGGATGTTGAAGAAGCAAATACGACTAGCCAAAAAAGTACACATTCCTAATGCTTTGGGCTCCCAGAAGGTATCAAAAGAGCACCTCCCCTTGTGATTTTTAGGGAACATTATAAAGCAGAACTTTAGGAGGGAATTTAAAGGAAGCTAAATATGTTCCCGTGGCTGTAATTGGCTATGTTTTTTGCTGCATTGGATTTTAATGGTCTCATTGATTTTAATATGTTTTTTTTAAATGTATATGTAGCTTGATACACATTTTTGTAAGGTGCTTTGAGACTTTCCGGACGCAGGGCAGGAGACGCAGGGTATAAATATTTAGGTAAATCAAGTTTTCCTCTATGGAACTTCAGCCACATCTCTCAAAAATATTTACTGGTAAGTTTTTATCAGGAGGGCCGTTTTCATTTAAATTGCCTCCTTACACAACAGTCAGAAACTGTGATAACATCTAATGGGCTGGATCTAGGGTGGCCAAGCCTGGGCTCAGAAATACCTGGAGATTTGAGGGTGGAGCCTGGGAAAATGGAGGAACCTCAGCAGGGTATAACACCATGGGTGCGTTCAGACGGGGGATTTACAACGGTTAGGGTGCCGGTTCCAACCGGTGTACTTACGGGCATTCACACAGCGAACATCTGCCTCCCGTCCCTAACCGTTGTAAATCCCTTTACACGTTGCACTCTGCCACTAGGTCCGAAGTGGTGGTAAACAGAGTGCAACGGTTGTAATCGGTGCACCCCAGCGTCTGATCGCTCTCCTCCATTCCCCAGCTACTTCCGTCGGAAGCCTGAGGCTTCCAGCTTTCCCCGGCCATTTTTTTTTTTAAACTAAGCGATATGCGCTCAGGCGAAGCTTCGCCCTGAGCGTTTGTTTTAAAAAAAAAGCCTTACTTTAACTTCCCGGAGGAGTCCGGGACTACAGGGAGGCCAGGTTGGGCTTTAAACATTAAAGGTAAGTTTAAACGCAAGGGGGGGGGAGGTTGGGCATGCGCAAAAATCGCCATTCTCTGAATGGCTGCCTATGCGCATGCTCAAACTGTCCTTAAAAAAAAAAAACGCCGACGCCCGCAGCGTGTGAGCGGGCGTCCCCGGAGGGCTACGCAAGATGGAGGGTAAGTCTGATCGCGTTTCTGCCGGCATAAACTGCACCGGTTCCAACCCGTGCAGTTTATGCCGGCAGAAAGGCCGCGTCTGAATGCACCTCATGTGCTCCACCTTCCAATGCAGCCATTTTCTCCAGGAGATGAGGAATAAATGTTTTAAATAAATAAGTGATTTATGTAGTCCAGAGATCAGTTATAATTCCAGGAGATCTCCAGCTCCCGCTTGAAGGCTGGCAACCCACATTGGATCCAGTCTCAATTTTCTGGTAATCTCTACCAATTCCATCTTCCTGCTGCAGATCCCTGATTTGCCTCCCACACATTTCCTGAGGTCCCTGGTCACCCAGGAGTAGCCTTACAGGGAGATCAGTGGGCTGTACTGGGTGGGGCAAAAACCTACAGATGAAAGTAACTTTCGTGAACAGAAAGCTTAGTCTGGACACAACCAGTGCTCCCTCTAAGAGAGCCAGTTTGGTGTAGTGGTTAAGTGTGTGGACTCTAATCTGGGAGAACCCGGTTTGATTCCCCACTTCTCCACATGCAGCTGCTGGTGTGACCTTGGGTCAGTTACAAGTTCTTTCAGAGCTGTTCTCTCAAGGGCAATTCTCAAAAGAGCTCTCTCAGCCCCGCCTACCTTACAGGGTGTCTGTTGTGGGGAGTGGAAGGGAGAGGAGTTTGTAAGCTGCTCTGAGACTCCGAGTGAAGGGTGGGGTATAAATCCAATCTCTTCTTCTTCTACTTCTTCTTCTTCTAAACTGAGTTAGTGTGAGCTAGCTTATAGTTTTTTAGCCTCCGGCTCACACATTTTTCTCTTAGCTCAGGAAGGATGGCTTCAGAGCAAACTAATTTATGCAGTAGTCTAATGTCTCGCTCACAACTTTAATGCCAGTAGCCCACAAAGCAGAATTTTTGCTCACAAGATTCCACAGCTTAGAGGGAGCATTGGACGCAACTCAAGGATAGGAACTGTCAATGATTTGCTACAGGCCACAGACCAAACAGCTCAAAAACAACAAACTAGGTATTCAAGCTTGGGATATTGAATGCTTGCAGTCTTATCCTTGAAAGACAAAGGGATCATCACCACGCCTACATGCCACTCTTCTATTTGAAGATCAAAACCACAGTGCATTCGGAATTACAATACAGACCACTTATTTCTGGTCCTGATTAGTTTCCTTCCTTCCTTCGTCCGTGCAATGGCAATGGAGTTTTAAATACTTGCAACTCGAAACTGCATCCTTCACTTGTGACAGCTGTTGTGACAGAACAAAAGTGTGGTTCTCTTGTAAGGAAGGCAGCGGATGCCTAACAACTCTACAGTGTCTTGTTATAACTTCATCTGATACTGTGAGATTCCAGAAGTGACAGAAACGGGAGACGTTTGGCCTATGAGGACAATAAGTACTTCCTTGTGTCCCGCAAAAAAGTACACAACTTCTCATATTCTTCTGAATTGTCACTTCATTTATCAGTATCCATTACCATTGCTTTTGGCTACCACAACAACTCTACCGCTACTTCTACAACACATGGACTAGTATCACCAGTACCACCACGACAGTTTATCTACTTTAATAGTAATTGTAGTAATGCACTAGTCATTTTGATAGTGCAATCCTATATGGTATTACTTCTGAGCCTATTGTTTTGAACTAGTTTATACTAGTTCTGGATAGGATGGCACTGTTAGGAACAATCATAACATTGATTGCAGTCCTCTACAAGTCGCAACAGCAGTACTATGCAAAGACAAGCTCTCCATTCTGCTAGGCATTGAGGGGAATAACAGAAAAGGAAAGGAACCATTTTCTCCAAGGGAAATAAATAAGAAAAGAAAGCAAAAGAAACAAAAACTGCAAAACAAACTAACTTACCCAGTTTTTGCAAAACTTGCCCAGTATCTCATCATAGACCTACTCAGTATCTCCTCTGCTTTGGTATAATTGACTCTTCTCTCTAGAGGCAGTCCAAATACAAACTCTATTTCATACCCATGCGGTACTCCCATCCACTCTGGCCAAGCAAGTTTTGAAGATCTGTGCTCAAAGAAGTATAAGAAGGCAGCGTTTCCTGCCTCCACAAAATGTTTTATGAACTTGACCACAGGGCATATGAAATTGTAATCTCCAAGGACATCATCCATGGCATCACGGTAATTGAAAGGGTTTTGTTCATCTTCCCAGTCGGTATAGTGGAAGTGTATCGATTCCAAGCTGATATTGTTAGTTTCTGGAAAGCAGACCTTCAGCCCTGCCCGGAAGTATGCATTGTTAATCAGACTGTTGTTGTCTTTGCTGAAGCCGGGTGCTCCGTATGCAAGGAAAACGGCCCCTTCGTCTTTGTTCACTCCCATCAGGATCTGTGTTTGTTTAAAATCCCCCTTCTTTAGCAAGGTTTCTGGCATTTCAGTGAGAAAGTCACTGTCAACGACCGGAATAAAGTACATCTCTAGAAGAGTTCTGTATGTTAAGACAGAAACTTCGTTGTCCAGTATGTCCTGGGGATGTTTGCTTCGAAGACAATAAATGATCTCTGTTTCATTGCTACCTGTGCACTGGAGGAGGTGAGCCAGAGCTAGCGTTCTTCTCCTGGCTTCGGAGGGCAGAAGTGCACCCCAAGGAGCATTTCCGGAACCACTTTGCATGATCGCCCGAGTGAAGAGTGGATAGCTGTTAGGAGAGAGGAGATGGTAGCTGACGGATCCTGCTCCAGCACTCTCTCCGAATATTGTCACACTCTTCGGATTACCACCGAAGGCTGCTATGTTATCCTGGACCCACTGAAGTGCCAACCGTTGATCAAACAACCCAGCATTTCCCGGAGCTTCCTCATGTCCCGGCAAAGCCAAGAATCCCAGGGCCCCTAACCTATAGTTCATTGAAACAACAATGACTCTTTCAACTCGGGCCAAGAACTTGCCATCGTAGACAGGTAGTGAGGATGTCCCAGACTGGAAGGCTCCTCCATAGATCCATACCATGACAGTTGCATTTTTAGGCTTGGGTGAAGGAACCCACACATTGAGGTAGAGGCAGTCTTCACTGAGGTTTGTGTTTGGGTTCCACATCTCTGATCCTGCAAATCCAGGAAAGGTGTTGTCCCTGTTCTGATAGCAAGAGTTTGAATACTTGGTGGCATCCCAGACCCCAGTCCACTCTTGCCTAGGCTGTGGCTTTTTGAACCGAAGCATCCCGATAGGTGGCTCTCCATAAGGAATCCCAAGGAAGGCTGACACAGTCCCACCAAGCACGGGCAAATTCATCCCTTTTACTCTTCCATTCTTAGTGGCAACATCTGTGTCATCTTCTGGGACCACCTTCTTGACAAGAGTATGGAGAAGAAGTAACCTTATGAGAGTTCTTGTGTGCCTGCATGCTCCCTTAGTGCACATCATAATTCCTGAAGTAAAAACAAAAAAAAGAGGAGATTTTGATGCCGCAATACAAATAATGGCTTCGTTCTGGGAGAGGGGACCCTTGGCACATAATATGAAGGCATTGTCAGGAGGCCTGTGCAGGGGAAACCAAGGAAAAACCAATCGGAAATGGTACCCAAAGGCCCTGACCTGGATAGCCCAAGCGAGCCCAATCCCATCAGAAATCTTAAACTAAGATAAAAAAAAATCTTAAACTAAGCAGGGCCGACCATGGCAAGTACTTGGATGGGAGACCTCCAAGAGATACCAGGGCCAGGATGCAGAGGCAGGCAATAGAAAGCCACCTCTCTGAAATGTCCAAGCCCCACTAGGGGTTGCCAGAAGTCACCATGACTTCTAGGCTTTCAAGCACGCACACAACACACACACTCACACACACGCAAAAAAGAAATGGTAGTCAAAGACAAAGTGTGAAGACTAACGAAACAAGAGGTGAGAAAACAAAAAAAATAAATAACAATGATGGTGATAGGAATTTGGAATTGCCTGTTAGTGTCATTTAAAACAACCTTTTAAGCTGAATTTGAAGGTTCCTGCTTGGACAGAACATTGGACAAATGAGTTTCAAAAAGATATGGGTGCGAAATGACAGGGGTCCTTCCTTCCTTCCTTCCTTCCTTCCTTCCTAGGGGTCCTTCCTTCCTTCCTTCCTTCCTTCCTTCCTTCCTTCCTTCCTTCCTTCCTTTCTGCTTCATTAGATTGTTGGGCTCCTTTTGTACCTTGCGATCATTTTTTTATTTTTTTGCTGTCAACTCACCTCTCTGAAACATTCAAGCTCCACTAGCGTTCGCCAAAAGTCAACCATGACTTCCAAGCATACACACACACAATACCAAACAAACAAACAAAAAAACCCCACCCAATGTCATTGAGCTTTTGTGTAAGTTTCTGGGAGTCCCTTTGGGCCCCTGTTTTCAGAAGGAAATGTGGATAGAAATATTTTCAATAAATGCCATGTTAAGTTGCTACACAACACAAGCAAATCTATACATGCAACAGCAAAGAGTACAGAACTGAAACCAGTGGCAGATACGTAAATATAATAAAAGGGAAAAGTGGGACTGTTCACTCATCGCTGCTATGAACTCTTCTGGTTTCTTATGTTCTCCCCCTCTCAAAAAATGAAAAAAAAACCCCGAACAATTTACTGATACTATCTGAACTTCAGTCCAACATTATTTTAGAAGGTTTGTCTCTGTTTTGATTAAGGTTGACTCCAAGGTCTGGAGCTCAATCATTTATTAAAATATAGATTCCAAGCCAAATAATGTGAAACCCAGATAATACAGAGAACACAATCAATAGATATGAAACAGAGTTTTTTAAAAAATCAGTTGCTAAACCATTTCTAGCAAGGGATTTAGTGTAAAATGCAGCCTGGGATAAATGTAGCTATTTTTAACTCTCCTCTGCATCAGAAGCATCCTTCATGGGTTAAAACAATTTTTGTTTAGAAAATGTATATTCTGCCTCTCCAGGGACCTACCCAAGGAGACTCACAATTTAAAACATTACAACCCAAGCAGCAGCATAAGAAACAAATCAGGGGCAAAACACCCACCCACCCACACACACACACACACAAAACAGCATTTTGAGCAGCCCAAAATGATACTCATCGAAGAGTCTTCAGGTTAAAGGCAGAAAGATGTTACACCTGTCTAAAAAGATGTGCTGTGGTCAGGTGCCTAAAAGGAAAGCAAGGAAGGTGCCAGGCAAACCCCCAAGGGGAGGGCATTCTCGATGTTTGAAAAAAGCAAAGAACATTCTGCAGGATTTGTCACACCCTGAACACTCCCTGTTTGAACTGCTGCCTTTGGGTAGAAGATATAGGACAATTAAAACAAGGACAAACAGATTAAAAAAATAGTTTTTATTCGAGAGCTATTATTGCTTTAAATGCTGTATGAAATTGGAATTTGGGTGACACTGGTGGTTTAAGTTGCAATGTGAACCTTAAGGGAGTTATGGGATGGTTGTGAATGGTTGTGTGAGTGTATGAGTATGGTTGTATATTATTATTATTATTATTATTATTCCAAAGGGGAGGTGACTTCTGCAGGTAGGGGAATAGAGATCAGGGCTTGAGGAAAGATCTTAACTACCAGGCTGTATGGTACAAGAACAGATCAAGATGAGTAGCCGTGTTAGTCTGTCTGTAGCAGTGGAAAAGAGCAAGAGTCCAGTAGCACCTTAAAGACTAACAAAATCTGTGGCAGGGTATGAGCTTTTGTGAGTCACTGCTCGCTTCTTCAGATACATGAGTAGGTGGCCCATCAAGTACTCCAAAGAACCAACGCTTGAAATTGTGCCCAAAAACAAACAGGGAACTAATGCAGATCTCTCAGTATGGAGGTGACACAAAGAACAGTGGGAAGAATAATACTGGCTTCATACTCGGAGGCATAGTATCATACAGAGAGTTGTTGTTTGCTCTGGCAGCTAAGAAAATACCAGCCAAAGTGGTAGCCAAAGGGTGAAATGTTTGAATATTTTTTTTAGATTGGCTATCTGTAGTAAATGCTATTTGTACCATATACCTTGTACTGAGTTCTTCACATGAAGCAGTTTAAAGGTAGTAAGTCCTTACTTTCAAACCATATTTATTACCCTGACCTGGCTGATCTAGTCTAGCCCAATCTTGTCAGCTCTTGGAAGCTAAGCAGGGTTATATAAGAGAACATAAGAGAAGCCAATGTTGGATCAGGCCAATGGCCCATCCAGTTCAACACTCTGTCACACAGTGGCCAAAAATACCAGGTGCCATCAGGAGATCCACCAGTGGGGCCAGGACACTAGAAGACCTCTCACTGTTGTACCCCCCCCGACCACCAAGAATACAGAGCATCACTTGCCCCAGACTGAGAGTTCCTATCTATACCTTGTTGCTAATAGGCACTGATGGACTTCTGCTCCATATGTTTATCCAATTTCCTCTTGAATCCATCCATGCTTTCAGCCACCTCCTGTGACAGTGAATTCCATGTGTTAATCACTATTTGGGTGAAGAAGTACTTCCTTTTATCTTTTCTAATCTGACTCCTCAGCAATTTTGTTGAGTGCCCATGAAGGTTAGCTGTGGCTAGTACTTGGATGGGAGACCACCAGAGAAGTCCAGGGCCACTACACAGAACCGGGCAATGGCAAACCCCCTCTGATCATCTCTTGCCTTGAAAACCCTGTGGGGTTGACATAAATTGGGTGTGACTCGGTGGTACTTTCCACCACCATTTAAATCTTTGTGCCCCATTTTTATCACTGTTAGGTACAAACAGACATAATCTTTCTCGCCAAATGCAGAAGACTTAACACTCTGCCAAAGGGACTGAGAATAAAAACAGGCATTGTCTTGAGATGGATTCCCATTCTAGCTGTATCTGAAGAAGTGAGCTGTGACTCATGAAAGCTCCTACCCTGCCACAAATTGTGTTAGTCTTTAAGATGCTACTGGACTCTTGCTCTTTTCTAGGTCCCAAAGCAACTCCCAAAACAACTAGGTCCCAACTCATTCTCCAGGTTTTTTTTTCTTAATGGGGAGGGACATCACTTGTGATGTGGGGGGTGGCGCCATTTTTAAAAAATTTGCTCCATTGCACAGTAGCATCAAGTAAGCACCTTCCATTTTAACCCTCCTGGGCTGCGGTCACACGTAACAGAAGCCACACAAGTGAGACGGAAAACAAACGGAGTTTCCGGGCGCGATCTCACCAGTACATCTGGGAAGCGTAGCACTCCCGTGGCTCAACCAAGGCTTCCAGCCGAAACTGCGTGGCAAAAAACTAGTACCTTGGAGGTACTAGTTTCCGGAAACTGCGGGGCAAGGGCGGGCGTCTGATCGCGTTTCCGGTGGCATCCGGCACCCGCCCATGTCCCCTTGCAAATAAGGTGTGTGTTTTTTGTCCAAGTCTCTGTGGATGCGCATGCGCACCCAACGGAGCATGCGCATTTGTCATGTACACAAAAATAAAAAACAGTTTGCCGCGGCGCACGCTTCTTCATTGTGCGCTGGCTTGTCCTGTGATCGGCACCTCTCCCTTGCCATGGACCCTCCACGGTACCTCCACAGGACCTCCACAGGAGGTCTGATCACGTAACTGCGCAGTAGTTTGCCCCAGGGCAAACAGCCACGCTTCTCCTCTGCAGTTTCCTGCCCGCGTGACCGGGGCCCTGGTTCAGTTCCTTGAATGAAAGGGAACACAAAGGAACACAGGCAAAGTTAAACAAACATTCTGAAATTGACCAGACTATTTTTGAAACTGACTAGAACAGCTGAGAACTGAGCACTGAGGGGGGGGGGATCCATGCAGAATGAGAAAGAAAACCCAACAGAGATGCACAGCAAAAGCGAGAGAAAACACCTGTGCTATCCCAAGGTCACCCAGCAAGCTTCCATGGGAGAGCAGGTATCTGAACCTAAGTTTCCCAGCTCCTAGTCCAAAATTCTGACCACTGCATCACACTGGCAGTTGCCATATCCAGCTGATGAATGATTTTAAAATAGGTGTTATGTGATTGAATGTACATTCCAATGGAAAACCAGGCCACCACTGCATTTCGCACTAATCGAACTTCCCAGGTTGTTTTTAAGAGCAACCACTGTACTTCATGTTTAATGCTGATTTATCAGTGCACAAACACCCTTAAGAAATCTGCAAACTTGATAGGGGAAATTCAGTGCCAAGAAACAGAAAATACTATGCAAACGCTCATGGGTTCGATCCGCACAAGCAAGAGACAAGAGCAAAATGGTGATGTGGGTCACAATAGCAGAGAGGAGAAATTTGAAATCATCCCCAGTCCTCACTGCGATTGCTTTAAACAGCCCGTTCCAGGTTTCTGAGTAGTACTTCTAGCCTTAAAAGGAGCGAAGTTAATTTCTGTGGAAAATACAGCTGTGCCTCTCATTTAGGGCCGTTTTGCTTATTGCCTGCTTGGAGTTGAAAGCTGAGAGGGGAAAATAGGAACATTTTTGCTTTAAGTGCTTCCTAAGTATGTGAGCGCATCAAAGGAACAGAAGGAGAGAGGGGAGATTATCAGAGACAATATTTCACAGATTCAGTCGAAGGCAAGAGCAAATAAAAAAAAGCCGTAGCGTGCAGACTGAGTATTGAGGGGGAAAGGGATTTAAAGTAATAGTACGTTTTATGCAAAGCCTCTTGGGGGTGATTCCTAAAGAAGTGTAGAGCATTATCTCATGTTAATCTAGCCTTAAACTTTACCTATCTAAGATCTTGCTGGAACTTGTGCACCTGTGAACTTAATATGGTTGCCAGGTGTTTGGCGATAACAAAAATGGCTCTGCATTGTGTAAGGCTGAAATGTTTTGCACAAGTTATGTCATAAAAACTGAGTTCTGATCCATAAAAGTGGCGAGAAAACTACCTGTTGGGAAGGGGGTGGAATGGAGCATGAAATCAGGCTTCCCTCCAAAGGGTAGGAACTGCGGCTTAGTGGTAGAGCATCTGCTTAGCATGTAGAAGGTCCCAGGTTCAATCCCCCCACACCTTAACTTAAAAGGACCAGGCAGTAGGTGATGAGAAAGACCACTGCCTGTGACCCTGGAGAGCAGTTGCCAGTCTGAGTAGACACTACTGACCTCGATGGACCAAGGACCTTATTCATTCAGAATAAGGCAGGTTCATGGGTTCAGATCAGATGCTCAATACTGCCCAAGTAAAGGATGTTGATCACTTGTCCACATATGGTACACAAAGACCCTGGAAACTGGATGTCTAGGGGTTCTTTCCTCCTTCAGAGCATTGTCCTTTAAGTGTGATGCTACCACTGCTCTTGTAGCAAATTGAAGAGGCCTCAGAGACAGCAGTGAGGCTATTCACTTGTTCCAACACCCTATGGAAGGTTTAGGTGGGGATTCATCACAGGCCTTCCCTTCACAATTGCTGTTGTCCCCTATAGGGTCCTGCAGAGGGCAGTGGGGCTGATGGCTCTTCAATCTCCCTCAGTCTTGCAGCTCCCCAAGTGAATCCTGAAACTTTATTGGGGCTCTTTATCTGAGACATGGCTTGAACTCTTAGAGGGGCGTGGTCTGTGATTTTTTTTCAGCTGCACCATGGGATTCCTTCCTGAAAAGTATGCAGACGGAGAGTGATTTCAGCTAAGCATACCTTTATTTAGTTCAGGAGAAAGACAACTGACCGGCTCGCAGGCCGGTTTATATACGTTCAGAAAACCCGCCACCAAGCATACCTAAACACACCCCCTACTCCCGATAGGCTATTTACAGTAACCGGGTGACCATTGGTCTCCCGGCTGGGAAGCTAGCCCTTTTGATAGGGCCGGCTAGGATCCTCCAGATCCTTTGTCTTTCGACTGAAGCTAACATAGGAATTGTGCCTGGCCAGCCCGGGCAAGTCCGGGCATGTCAGGCTGAATACATTACACCCCTCCCCCCTTGGTTCGCAATGCATCCACAGACGAAGTCCTTCAGGTGCGCTGGTGGCTTCCTGGGGCGAGTCGAGCGGCGAGGTTCCGGGGTGGCGATGGGTTCGGTCTCGGGAGCCCTTGGAGTCGAGTGGACCGGGCCCGGTGAGGGGTCTGTTGTTGGGGGAAGGGCTGGTTCCTCGTGGCGAGGGGTCTCGGGTTCCTGCCGGAGTGGTGGCGGTGGGTCA
>NW_015167554.1:282433-282600 GCF_001447785.1 Gekko japonicus
TGATCAATGTGCCGGTGGAGGATTTGGCCATCCTCGCTGGAGACCTCGTACGAACGAGGGCCCTTTACCCGAATGACTCGGGCTGGGATCCATTTGTCCCCCCGGCCGTAGTTCCGGGCATATACCGGGTTCTCGGGGAAGAACCCCCTGGCCGCCTCGTACGTCTC
>NW_015167554.1:285551-285727 GCF_001447785.1 Gekko japonicus
CCGCGAATTTGGTGGGCTTGGGAGCTAAGTGGTCCGTCAGCGCCTTGATCAGCTCCGGGTAGGGCTCATCCGCCGTCTTCTTTGGGGCGATGAGGTCCTTTAGGAGTAGGACCGTGCCCATGCCACACAGCTGGAGGAAATGGTCCTTCTTCGTACCGTCCTCCGTGATTTTGTGG
>NW_015167554.1:285806-300366 GCF_001447785.1 Gekko japonicus
GTTGTGGAGGGCGCTGCTGCTCTCGGGGTCAGCAGGGTGCGGAGCGGAGCCGGGAACGGGGCGATGAGCGGTCGCCGGAGAGCTGGGGTGCGGTTCCCGGAGGTCTCGGCGGCCGGAGAGCTGGGGTGAGCTGGGGTGCGGTTCCCGGAGGTCTCGGCGTCGGTGCTCGGTGCAGCGCTCGTTTCGGCGTCCGGGTCTTTGTTCATGGGGTCGTGAATCCCATCCTCGTCGCCAGTGAAAAGTATGCAGACGGAGAGTGATTTCAGCTAAGCATACCTTTATTTAGTTCAGGAGAAAGACAACTGACCGGCTCGCAGGCCGGTTTATATACGTTCAGAAAACCCGCCACCAAGCATACCTAAACACACCCCCTACTCCCGATAGGCTATTTACAGTAACCGGGTGACCATTGGTCTCCCGGCTGGGAAGCTAGCCCTTTTGATAGGGCCGGCTAGGATCCTCCAGATCCTTTGTCTTTCGACTGAAGCTAACATAGGAATTGTGCCTGGCCAGCCCGGGCAAGTCCGGGCATGTCAGGCTGAATACATTACACTTCCCATCTGGAACTCTGGTGGCCCTCATGCAATCCATGACTGGAAAAGGATCACCATTTTCCACTGGTGAAAGTGTCACAGTACTTCCAGCCTGACCATTTTTGTGTCTGTTCTGGCCAAAAGGAACCACAGAGCCAATGCTTGGCACCCTCGGGATTCTTCACATTAGGACTTCTGGGATTCACCCAATCCAGAAGGTGGCCCATGTGTGGAAACTGATAATTTCAGTTCATAGAGGCCCCAGATAGCACACTGTTCTATCAGTTCCATATAGTGGAGGTCAGTGGGCACTGTTTTCTTGACTAGGACAAGAGATTTCATCACAGGGACGATATGTGTCACATGGGTCAAAGACCAAACCCTTGCATGGAATCAGTGTTAAATTGAGAAAAGGAAAAAAACCAACCAAACAAAAAATTCCTCCACCCCAATGCACTTTTGTTTGTTATACCTTATAGCAAGGGTCCCCTTGTTGATCTTCCGGGCACTTTGGGAGTTTGGAGAATGGGGAGTGGGTGCCACAAAATGGATGTCATGAAGACTGGGGCCATCACAAGGTGTTAGGAGGTTGCAAGCCAGTGTAGGCAACTATTTCTGAACACATGATCCCTGTGAGCAGAAAGGTGAGGCCCCGGTCACACGGGCCGGATATCGCGGGGGGGGGGAGGCGTGGCTGTTTGCCCCGGAGCGAACTACCGTGCGGCCGGCAGATCATACATCTCACTGATGTCCCGTGGTTTGGGGGGAGGTGCCAATCATACCACAATCCTGTGGCATGGCAAAGAAGCAGCGCGGCGCGATCACAGAGGCCATGGCAAATGGGGTTGTGGGGGTTTTTTAAACCAAAGTGTGCGCATGTGCCGTTGGGTCTTGTGCGCATCCCGTGGAGACTTGGGGGGGGGAACCTTTTCGCCTTGGGACATGGGCGGGCTCTGGATGCCACGACCTACCACCGGAAACACAATCAGACGCCCGCCCTTGCCCCATGGTTTCCGGAAACTAGTACCTCGGAGGTACTAGTTTTTTATGGCACATCTTTGGCGGGAAGCCTCGGGTGAGCCACGGGAGCTCTACACTTCCCAGTTGTTGCGGTGTGATCGCGCCTGGAAAATCCGCCTATCTTCCATCTCTGTAGAGTGGCTAATACTCTGTGTGACCACAGCCACATACTGGGTTTTTCCAAAGCACTTAGTGCTCCAATGGGATGTAGGAAAGTCAGAACTCTATGCTGGCTTTGGGAATGAGATGTTTCATCAAAGCAGCAGAAGTGACGTCATTGCACTGGTGCTGTTGGGGCGATGCTCTGGTTTTTGGGCAAAACTCTATGGTAAAATCAGTGTCAAACCATAGTTTTGTCTAAAAACCTGAGTGTCACCACACAACATCCCCCACATAATGACATCAGTTTTGTGTGATGTCAGAGCATTGGCGATGTCACTGTTTATGGCCGGGGTTTCCCCAGGGGCTAGCTGGCTGGTGGTGGGCAGAAGCCCTCAAAACTGGGGGATTCCCCGCCTGGACCTGGGGCATGGCAACCTAAGGGAAAACAAATGTGGCCATTGACAGGCAGAATAGCAATTGAAAGTGTGGATGAGAAAAGTGCTGGTGAGAGACAGAGAAGGTGACAGAGGTTCTCTGTCTGGATATATTTGTTGTCTGGGCAGTGCAAGAAGCCGTTCCAAAGAACAAACCACGATTAATCTAGATTCCAGAATTTCTGCATTTGTACATTACCTGAATCCACAGTTAAGTTACAAGCATGGACGGCTTCAAAAGGCTCCTAAGTAAGCTCAAAAATCATGGGATAGAAGGACAAGTCCTTTTATGGATCAAAAACTGGCTAGTTCATAGAAAACAGAGAGTGAGTGTAGGTGGGCAATTTTCTCAGTGGAGGGTGGTAAGCAGTGGGGTACCGCAGGGATCAGTACTTGGTCCACTGCTTTTTAACTTGTTCATTAATGATTTGGAGATGGGAGTAAGCAGTGAAGTGGCTAAATTTGCGGATGATACAAAGTTGTTCAGGGTGGTGAAAACCAGTGAGGATTGTGAGGCACTCCAAGGGGATCTGTCAAGGATGGGCGAGTGGGCGTCAACATGGCAAATGGGGTTCAATGTGGCCAAGTGCAAGGTGATGCACATTGGAGCCAAAAATCCTAAATATAAATACACATTGATGGGGTCTGAACTGGCAGAGACTGAGCAAGAGAGAGATCTTGGAGTTGTAGTGGATAACTCACTGAAAATGTCGAGACAGTGTGTGACTGCAATAAAGAAGGCCAATGCTATGCTGGGGATTATTAGGAAGGGTATTGAAAACAGATCAGCCAATATAATAATGCCCCTATATAAATCAATGGTGAGACCTCATTTGGAATACTGTGTGCAGTTCTGGTCACCACACCTTAAAAAGGATATTATAGCTTTGGAAAAAGTGCAGAAAAGGGCAACTCGAATGATAAAAGGGTTGGAACACTTTCCCTATGCGGAAAGGTTAAAGCGCTTAGGGCTCTTTAGCTTGGAGAAAAGACGACTGAGGGGTGACATGATCGAGGTTTATAAGATTATGCATGGGAAAGAGCAGGTAAAGAAAGAGGTACTTTTCTCCCTTTCTCACAATACAAGAACTCGTGGGCACTCCATGAAACTGCAGAGCG
The DNA here is from genome assembly GCF_001447785.1 of Gekko japonicus. Classification (NCBI taxonomy): domain Eukaryota; kingdom Metazoa; phylum Chordata; class Lepidosauria; order Squamata; family Gekkonidae; genus Gekko; species Gekko japonicus. The sequence continues at coordinate 289,015 of NW_015167554.1, forward strand.
GTCGGGTTAGAACGGATAAAAGGAAGTACTTCTTCACCCAAAGAGTGATTAACACATGGAATTCACTGCCACAGGAAGTGGTGGGTGCTACAAGCATGGACGGCTTCAAAAGGGAATTAGATAAGCATATGGAGCAGAGGTCCATCAGTGGCTATTAGCCACAAGGTATAGCTAGGGGCTCTGGGGCAAGTGATGCTCTGTCTTCTTGGTGCTTGGGGGGGGGGTCAACAGTGGGAGGGCTTCTAATGTCCTGGCCCCACTGCTGGACCTCCTGATGGCACTGGTATTTCTGGCCACTGTGTGACACAGAGTGTTGGACTGGATGGGCCTTTGGCCTGATCCAACATTGGCGTCTCTTATGTTCTTATGTTCTTAAGACTCACTGTGATTAGTTTTAAGTCCCCTTAAGGGGGCTTTGACTCGCAAAAGCTTTTATCTCCCAAATCTTGTTGGTCTCTAAAGTGCTACTGGACTTGAATATAACTGTTCTACCACAACGGTACCTTTAAGACCAACAAAGGTTTGGTGTAGTGGTTAAGTGTGTGGACTCTAATCTGGGAGAACCGGGTTTGATCCCCCACTCCTCAACCTGCAGCTCAGGGCCGGGTTTAGACTTGCTGAGGCCCTAAGCTATACAAAACCCAGAGGCCCCCTACTGTTTTAAATTACATCAGCTGGTCTCAGAAAAATTTAAAATATATACGCCTTTTTAATATTTGAAATCATTTTATATTGTGTTTTTATTTGAGGCCCCAGCAGATTGCGAGGCCCTAAGCTGTAGTTTATTTAGCTTATGCGTAAATCCAGCACTGCTGCAGCTGCTGGATGACCTTGGGCAAGCCATAGTTCTGTCAGAGCTGTTCTCTCAAGGACAGTTCTAGAAAGAGCTCTCTCAGCCCCACCTACCTCACAGGGTGTCTGTTGCGGGGAGGGGAAGGGAAAAGGATTGTAAGCTGCTCTGTGACTCTGAGTGAAGGGCAGGGTATAGATCCAATTTCCTCCTCCTCCTCCTCTTCTCCTGCTGCTGCTTCTTCTTCTCAACATATGAGCTTTCATGTGCATGAAAGCTCATACCTTGAATAAACTTTTGTTGGTCTTTGTGCCGCCACTGGACTCTACATCTGTTCTATTGCTTCAGGCCAACATGGTGGACCACCTGGAACTGTTCTACTACAGACCAACAAAGATACCCACTGATACTTGTAATATCACATATGTTCTATGGCGGAGCTGCGGTGGCTCAAGTGGTTAAGACGCTGAACTGCAGGCTGTGGAAGGTCAGTAGTTCAGCAGTTCAAGACCCGGGTGCCGCATGATGGGGTGAGCTCTCATCTCTAGTTCCAGCTCCTGCCAACCTAGCAGTTCGAAAGCAAGAAATTGCAATTCGGTGGGAAGGTAACAGCGTTCCATGCGCCTTGGTGTTTAGTCATGCCGGCCACATGACCACGGAAACGTCTTCGGACAGCGCTGGCTCTTCGGCTTTGAAACGGAGATGAGCACCGCAACCCTAGAGTCGGATTCGACTGGCTTTCGAGCAAGGGAACCTTTACTTTACTTTTCTATGGATCCCAGATCTGGTTCCTTGGTCCAATAAAAATGCTAGACAAGCTTCGGTTAGCTTTCTTCCACAAAGTACTCACTTTGTCTGCCATCATGCATTGCTTCCTCAGTTGTACAGCTCAAATTAGGTCTTCCAAACATTTCAACATTAATCTGAAAAATTATATTTAGTATTAAATATAGACTGCTAAACTTAGAAGACTCTCTGGCCTTTACTCTGTCAGCAGCTCAAGAGCAAATCTGGTCAAAAGGGAACAGAGAAATAAATCGACAGGGTTTACAAATTTTACTAAGTTGAACTAAAGGAAGACAAACCCTGCTTATAGGGAAATGGTTCAAACAAGACTGGAATTCTTTACAAAAAGACTCAGATGGAAATGTTCCCCTCTTTACCTGGAAATCAAGTATTCAACTCAATTTCACCTGCTATTTCAACTTATTGGACATTCCAAAACTGAGGCGATCATATATGATTGCACAAAGCAATGTGTTGCCAACAGCCCAGATGGTCGTTTCCTGAAAAGACACCTCCCAGAACTGTGCTTCTGTGATTGCTTGTTGACTGTAGTCGACTCCTTGCCTCATACCTTCTTTTATTGCCCAAAGTATGATGTAGCTAGGGAAAAATTTCTTAGAAAATGGCTACTAAAATTTTCAGCCTTCTCTGACACCTTAAGTTTAGGATGACTTTTGAATAGTCTTTATAAGTTCTGTATTGCAGATGTGGCAAACTTCTGTTATACTGTATTTTTTTTTAATTCTTACACTGTGTTTTTATAGTGTATGGCCTGTGGGCTGTTAAACTTGAATAAACTGAACTGAAACTGTGGTTAGCATCTAACTCTAGTTCCATATCCTGATCTGAAGTACCTGGAGTAACCACAGTTAGTGGAATAGCCTGTGTTATGATGACCAGTCAACTGTTTGCTAGTTTAATAAAACCATGGCTTCGTGTGACGTCTTAACTGAGCCAATATGTACAACCAACAAGTTGGCCAGAGACGCAAATAATCATATGTTACATGAAATGTTGAGAAGGGAACTATTTACATGTTCTCTCGCAATGCTGATGGCCTTGATTTGCAGTTAATATTACATTCTGAATTTCTTTACCTGCATTCAATGGAGTGGAGGAGTGGGGAATCAAACCCAGTTCTCCCAGACTAGAGTCCGTGCACTTAACCACTACACCAAACTGGCGTAACCACTACACAAAACTAAGTTGCACATATAGCAAAATGAAAATAGGATATTTCAATCAACAGCAAAAAGAAAAAAATAAATCTCATTACCCGAGGTCTCAGGGGTGGGGGGAATCACACAACTAGCCAGCGTATCATTTCTTCTTCCTAGCTCGTTGGAGAGCACTCCCCTCTGCCGTGGTTGAGGGGAGATATAGAAAGACCCCCGTGCATATCTTGTATCAGTGTGGTTTCTACCAAGAAATTTGTGCAAAATTCTTTCGTTCTTTCCTTAGAAAGCCACAGGACTGCCCTGTTTCTGAGATTACTAGGAAGCTCCTTGCCAGTGCAAATCCACAAATCACAGCTTCTTGCACAAGGTGTTGTGTTTTTTTTGCAGGTGCTAGCAAAATCCATAAAGTTACTTTAAGCAGTGCTTCTTAAATTTAATATAATTTTTAAAAATCTGAGATATCTTTTATCACATTTGAATTATATTTTTATTATCCATTTATTATTTTGTGTATATGCATGTATATGATTTATGCTGGTCTTTGAGCATATTAATAAATAAATCTGAAGCATATCATTTCAGGATACTGTCCAATATTACAAAAAAAAAAAATTGCTCGCAATAATGGGTATAATCCTGCCAATATGAATCACTGTTAAAAACTATTGCGTTCGATGAGTGTCATCAACAGCTACACCCTTTCACATCCATTGAAGTCAGTGATCTTAGAAGGGTATAACTCTGCTTTGAAGTGCACTAAGTTTTAGTCCAGGTGCACCTCTAAGACCAACAAAGTTTAATTCTGGGTATAAACTTTCATGTGCCACTGGACTCTAACTTTGTTCTGTTGCTTCAGACCAACATGGCCACCCACCTGAATCTACTTTGGATTACACTGTTAAGCATGTGCTTAGTTCTGCAACTGAAATCACTTAATACATTTACTCTTGGCCCCATCTTTCCCTTTCCAAACGAACAAATGGTAACCAAAAAACAAAAATGCAGTACTTCTCATATGACACATATCTAAAAGAGTAAATGTGTTTGTGGCTCTTGACAGAAGAGATCAAGAGGCACCATCATATTTCAGCTTAAAGGATGCAGAAGGGAGAAAAATGGGGTGGTGGAGACATTGATTCACCATTCTGGAGTCTCATGACTATCATACATATTCAGAAGTAAATATGGGTTTATTCCCAAGGAACTATGCCTAAGATTGCATCCCTGAGGGCATTCTAGCACCCTGCTACATGCACCTTACTTCTATTAATTTCAGCACGATGTAAGTGTACATAACTTTGCACTGGCTTAAAGTCAATGTCAGCTATTAAACATGTACGCTGACACCATCTGCAATGTTAAGCATGTCACAATTGTCCATGTAATGGCTTGTGCATCGATTCCCCCTCCCCCCAATAAGGTTAAGGGTTAAAACTATGCACACACAGAAAAGTCAGACGTTCTTTCATCAGGAAGCAAAGCTCTCACAAAGAAATCTGAAGTTGCCTTTCAGTGCTGTCAAAGAAAGCCTTCAGTTGAAAAGTTTGACTGCAGTTGTGTGGAATTTAAAAAAAAATTCATCTTGAATTTTGTACCAAAAACAACTCAGGTAGCCTAAAACAGACTGAACAAAGTAAAACTAACTTGATGACAGCCGGTGTAAAAAGAAGTTGGGAGACTGCTGCTGGCTGCCGTCCGTAGCCAAATGGAGACACATTCTTAGCTGCATTTACATATTTTTAAACAAAAAAAAAGTTTATTCCATTAGTCTTAGCCCAGGAAAGTTAAACAGAATGAACTTCGGCATTCTCACTCAGCCAAGCAATACAATTCATTTCAATGATTGTTTCCTCTCCTTGCAAATCTTTAGCCAACCAAGAAATCTATACACAAGGCTATGTAATCTCTATTTAAATACAGAAGATGGTTGAATTAATAAATGATTTCTCTTTTTTTGGTAGTTCAGTTTAATTTACTTAGCCCAGGATCCGTTGAATAATACTATGGTTCGATACACATGCCTGCTTATTTGGTCCATCAGTTCCATTTGCAGAATAGACTTTGTATTCCCGGCAGAGCAACAAATGGACAGAGCAGAACGTTAGAGGAGAGCACAATTCCCATACAAATCGGGCTTAACTGTAGCTTACGCAGATAGAGATGAACATAAATAAAAGAATCTCTTACCCTGATTCGTATTACAGAGATGCCAAAGTTTTTTTTAAGAGCCAAGATCTTTCGTACTTCAGCAAAATGCAGTATTCAGCTGCTCCTTTAAAGCTCACAAATTGGACCGTGCTGACATTATAATCAACTGTTTAAAACAAAGCTCGCGAGACTTGGCAACAGCAATTTGATCTGAAGGCAGGCAGTCTTTATATCTGACATCTGTTCAAAGGATAATGCCATAGTTGTTGAAAGGCTTCAGAGCAAGTGGGGAATCTGAGTATTCCAACTTTTTAAGGGATTTACAGGGAAAAAAGAGAAAGAAGTGATTTGGAAGGCAAGCAAGACACATTTAATGAAGAAAGCCAATCTGTTAAAGGTATTAAAAAAAACATGTTCAGCTTTTTTAAAATTACAAAAGGCTTTCTCTCACAGAGAAAAATCAGATATCCTGATACATGTTCTATAATATTCACAGACAGGGCTAGAGAAATGTTTCAGCTGTAGTGGTGGTCTTCCGCTGGTGAGTTTGGTTCCCAAAGCGGGGTTGTGGTCCAAATTAAGCCAACACGGTCTTGTACTTAGAGTTTTGATCTAGAATCCAGGAGACTTGGGTTCAGGTCCTCACTCTGTCATGAAGCTTGCAGCATGGCCTTGACCTCGGGCCAGTCCCTCTGTCTCTCAGCCTAACCTTCCTTGCAGGGTTGTTGTGAAGATAAAAATGGAGAAGGGGGAGAGCAAGGTACCTTGTCTTGAGCTCCTTGAAGGAAGGGTGAGATAAAAATGTACTGACTAGGAAAAAAAAGTTGTGAAACTGAGGTAGGTTGTGCCACCAATTTCTTTTATCTTTAACAGTGTTTTTTTTTTTTAAAGAGAGAAGCACATAGAAAAGCAGGAATACATCATGAAGCTTAAAAAATGGCCCCCAGGTTAAAGGTAGATCGGATCTACTAGATCCTATATGAAAATGGCAGGTCTCAGAGAAACGAAGCCATTTTGGGGAGTACAATTATTTACTATATCCTTGGTACATAGGGTTGCCAGCTCTGGGTTGGGAAACAACTGGATATATTTTTTTTGGGGGGGGAGCCTGGGGAGGGTGGAGCTTGGGCAGGAGAGGGACCTCAGCAGAGTATAATCCTCTAGAGTCCACCCTCCAAAACAGCCATTTTCTTCATTGTCTCTATTGTCTGGAGACGTAGTAATAGCTGGAGATCTCCAGGGTGCACTTGGAGCCTGGCAACCCTCTATATCAGGCTGTATCTTCCCATTCTGCTCAGCTGAGGGCGAAGCTATATGTTACTCTTTTAATGACTCAGGCAGTCACATATCAAGTGTGAGTGAACAAGGTTCCTAAATGTGCAGAACCCCAATGTGGATCAGGTCTAAAGTGCAGGGGGATGAAGGGCTTTAATTTCCCTCCCCGCTCCCTGTTCTTCCAACCCAAAAGGTCCTCAGAGGGTGCTGCTTGCCCTGTTAGGATCTGCCACGTGCAGCTTGTTCGAGAGCCAGTTTGGTGTAGTGGTTAAGTGTGTGGACTCTAATCTGGGAGAACTGGGTTTGATTCCCCACTCCTCCACTTGCACCTGGCTGGATGACCTCGGGCAAGCCATAATCCTGATAAGAGCTGTTCTCTCACGGACAGCTCTGGAAAGAGCTCTCTCAGCCTTGCCTGCCTCACAGGGTGTTTGTTGTGGGGAGGGAAAGGAGCCTGTAAACCACTCTGAGACTTTGAGTGAAGGGCGGGGTATAAATCCAATCTCTTCTTCTTGTTGTCAGTACACATGAAGTTCCTTTAAGGGCAAATAGTACCTCTGGACCATTCCTCTTCAGGAAAACTGTGTTTGTGAATGGGAGGCTTCTGCCACATGAAAAGAGCCTTCTATTGAAATGAGCCTCTGCTGGGAGGAAGCAACAGGGGAAGGCCTTGTTGTACAAATTAATATCCAGTCAAAAATAGAAGATTGAAGTCAAAATGAGGAGGAAGTTCTTGTATTTTATTTCAATGAAATACGGAAAACAGTTAGGCCAAAGGACCCATCAAAGCTGACTGCTTTCTGAACCCAATCAGGAAATGCATGAAGTTAAATATCTAAAATGACATCATCATATCATCATCATGGGAATAATATTCAAAAGGCATAATTGGTTACAAAAACTTAAACAACATTTACATAAAAATCCCCTTATTGGTCAAATGAAAGAAAGGTGTGTCTATGCAATAGCGTCACATATTTACTTGACATGACCTAAGCCATATCGGCTAAAGCTTGTTCTCACCCAAACAAAAGTGTTTTTCTCTGATACCAAGTAAAAGATCCTTTCTGACCCAGACACTATGCAGTTATAATCTAAACAATTAGAACCATGAACCTTATACCTTCTTTTGTGCTAAAAGAATGTCATTGTCTTGTCTGTTAACATCAACTGGAAAAATTCCCTTGACAGAAAAGACAAGAGGCCTTCTATATACCAGGCCTTCATTATATTCCAATAAAAAGTTAAATCTTTAATAAAAATCTATATAGTCCCATCTCTACTACAGCCTTGGTTTCTGTTCATTGTTTGCCCTCCAGGGCAGCTGGTTGACCCCTGTGTGAATAGGGCTGCCAGGATCCCCCCAGCTACTGATGGGGAATGGAGGGCAGGGTTACCAGATCCTGGTTGGGAAACTCCTGGAGATTTGGGGTGGAGCCTGGGGAGGGCAGGGACATCAGTGGGGCACAGTCTCATAGGTTACACCTTCCAAACCATCAATTTTCCCCAGGAAAGCTGATTTCTGCAGTCTGGAGATGAGTTGTAATTCCAGGTGATCCCCAGGTCCCACCTGGAGGCTGGCATCCCTATGTGTGAAACAGGATACTTGACTAGATGAACAACTGGTCTGATGCAGCAGGGCTCTCCTTGTGTTCTTTGCACATTATCTTGCAATCACATATTTTATTCAGTTCTGTTTTGCACTTCAGAGGTTAAAAAAAACCTACAAAAATACTATATTGTCCATTCTCTGTTGTACTGTGAACACTGATACAGTAGCAGCAGGGAATTACAGAAATCTAGGGTAATAGGCTGTGATCACACACACTAAATAATCCACTTTCAATCCACTTTCAATGCACTTTCGAATTGGATTTTGCCAGTTCACACAGTAAAATCCAGTTGGAAACTGCAGTGAAAGTGGATTGAAAGTGGATGATTTAGCGTGTGTGATCGCAGCTTTAGTGTGCAATCCTAAACAGAGCCCAAACCAGTAAGCTCAGAAGGGTCAAAATCTGTTTAGGATTGTGCCATACAGTATATCAAAATAGCATGTTAAAGCTCTATGTTTGAGAACTCATGGACAAGAGATTTAGACACTGGCAAAGGCTATAGGCTCATGGGGAAATTTCCCCAAGGATTCTCTGTTGGTTCCAGTAAGCTGCTATGTTATTTCTGAATCAAGCCTGTCAAAGTATGATTCTGCCTTATATTGAATTCAGACCACTGGTCTATTGGTCAGTCTGTCTTTTCCAACTGGTGGTGTCTCTCCAGGGTCTCAAGCAAAGCTCTTTCACATCACCTACTACCTGATTCTTTAAATTGGAGATGCTGGTGACTGAAATTGGGACCTTCTGCATGCCAAGCAGATACTCTGCCACCAAGCCACAGCCCTTCCACAAAACTTTGCTTGTTGCCCAAAGCATAATGGAGGTGATGGACAAGACAGGATCAGATCCAACACAATGAAGCAAGGGCACACATATTTGATTTCTTTTTTAAAAATATAGTATACTTTGGCCCCGGTCACACAGCAAAGTTGCCGCGGGAGAGGCACGAATGGTGGGCGGATTATCCGGCCGTGATAACACCCCAACATCTGGAAACTGGAGCGCACCCGTGGCTTACTGCCGATAATACGCGTTAAAAAATTAGTACCTCCAAGGTACTAGTAAACGTTTGCCAAGGGCTGCCTCCAAATGCCCGTGGTGTGATCGCGCCGGCACACGGCTTTCCCCTCCGGTCCCTTGTTTACCCGCCGGCGCCGAGGGAAGGACCCGTGGTGTGCCGCCGGTGCGTCTGATTCCGTAATCGCGGATCAAACTGCACCGGGGCAATTAGCCACGCCTCCCCCCCACAATATCTGGCCCGTGTGACTGGGGTTTTTGTTAAGTTTTTAGAGTATACAGGGATAGGGAAGGGGAAATAAACAAAAGTAATAAGACTTCTACATATAAATTTTCTCTACTTATCATTTCACATTACAAAAGGATAGACTGAGAAATTTTTAAAAGTTCATAAAGGCTTCTTCATATTATATTATAATTTGATTTCTATGCTATTGTTTCTTCATTGTCATAGTACATTCACTGCCTTACCTATTTAATAGATATAGTACTTAATTTCCTACAATATGAATCTGTTGCTTGAATGTTTATCTACTCTTCTTTTTATTTATTTATTTATTTATTTAACATTCGATTTATATACCGCTCCTAGCCCCTAAGGGTCTCAGAGCGGTTTACACGGGGTTCAAATTCAGTTTAACCTACCTAAGGCCACATAGTACATAGGGGGCGGGATTCCTATCAGCACCCAGGCAGCGGCAGGGTTAGCCGATCTTGTTGGCTCCGTTTCAGCGGTCTCAACTGTGGTCTTTCTCCGGTGGCCTGGAGCAGCTCTCTCCGTCGGCGGCTTCCTTGGCAGGCCATCCTGACGCGGTGGCGTGTCGGCTGCAGCTTTCGGCTATGTCCAATCGGCTCCGCCGCGCCGCGCCGATCGCGTCATCGCGTCTCCGTGGCTCCGCCTCCTTCGCTGCCTCATCTGCTCGATGTTGCACTCACTGGCCATCCGGGTCGTTCTTGGGTAGCAAAAGTCCCTGGCGTATTCCTTTGGTGTGGATCTCTTGCTCCCACATATGGTGCAATCCTAAACAGAGTTATACCTTTCTGAGCCCACTGACTTCAATGGACTTAGCTCCAGTTAGGATTGCACCACTAACATGTTACCTTGTAACCTGTAACATAGGCTCAGTCTGCATCTAGCATTTGCTCCACTGTTTTACCAAACCCATGCTGGAGCAGCAATTCCCTTCTACATTGCATGCCACTTTCACTTTGATCATCGGATTTTATGGCAGTGTCCAGACTGCATGCCACTTCCATTTCATTTACTCTCTCCGTTTTATGGTAGCCATCTGCATGGCTGTTTTATGGCCATTCAGGGGTGACTCTGCAGTCAGTATGGCTTTGGCCCGGGGGTATTTGAATGTGGTTTTGAGCCACATCTTTTTTCTCTTCCAGTGTGGGTTTGGTAAAAGAATGGATCAAATGCTAGTTGCAGATTGGACCATGGTAAAATATACTCAGGTTGGTGAGGAGCCAAAGTATTTCCACGGGGAACTGCAAATTCTGGTTGAACTCTCTGATTTCTTAACTGGGGTGGGATGACCTAATAGTGCATCCAGATGTTCATAACCTGATTGATGAACCTGCTGTGAAAATGTACAGATGTCATTGTATACGGTCTCCTAAATTCTGAACTTGGGGGAAACCCATTCTTCCTATTTTCTGCCCAGCAGGTTCACCCTGTAATAACTGGCTGGTCTTTGAAGCAATCACAAAGCTACCTCCCTCTTCTCAAGAACAATTTTTTTGGGGAAAAGATTTTTATTTTAAAAGAATAAGGAACAAACATTGTCAGATGTACTTTTTAAATAAAAAGGTGGACAGCCTCCTAAAGCATGGAGAAAAGGGATTAATGTGAGATTCAAGGCAAGTCTGTCATTTGCAGACTGAAGCCTGAGGTAAACTGAGTTTGTCTGGCAGCAGCAAAAAAAACCCCCTCACAGTGAGGCTTATTTCTAGGCACATTAGTAGGTATTCTAAGAGGCCCTGTGGAAGGCGTTTGCTCACAGTGTGTGCTTTTGGGAGGACCTGTTGTTTCACACAATGGGAAACAAATATTCCTCTTTCTCCCTTGATAAATGCTCCAGGGTATGCCACAATTCACATAAAGCAGCAGGTGCAGACAGATGCTACCGGTTCTCCGGGGTCTGTTCACTTCAGAATGCAGGTAAGCGATGGCATCTTTAAATACTTCCGTGCATCATAAACTCCCGGTGAGAAAGCTGTGGGAACCTAGCATGTCAGGAAAATGGCTTCTAGCCTAGCTTTCTCCTTGACATATCTACTTGAAGGCAGGCTCCCTCCCCCTCCCCATTTGGAAAGCATTCAAACACACAATTCCCTCACTCACAGTCTGCACTGCTTGATCTTTCTTGATGTGTCATTCAGTTCACAGCTATTCCTTCACTCTCCTAAGCCCTGCCTGCTCGTCTGTCCTGCTCTCAAGCAAACAGTATTCTGCTTTTCATGCTTGCCAGATGACCTGTACTTTACATTTCCCAGCATCCAGGAAGTCAGCAATAGAATCCGTTCCTTGTGATAAGGAAGA